>NC_054544.1:14841543-15141543 GCF_017654505.1 Polyodon spathula
CAACATATTTCAACATCAAAATAGAAACTTAACCTCCATATGAGGAACATTGCACAAAGACTTACAGAATCTTCCTTTTCACACTGTGGGGCCTTATTGAACTCACATTTAATACAGTTTTAAAAATAGCCCTATTCTTTGTTTCATCCACATGTGGATGCTTGAGATACTGTGAAATGCAGGCCATGAATGCTTTTCAATGGTTTGACAATGCAATTGTTGAGCCTTTAGACTCCAAAAGCAGGAAACAATACAAAAATACCAGAACACTTTAAAACAACTGAAATGTTCTAGCTTAAGTTTATTTATCTATCCTCAGAGGTTGCGCCAGCTTTTCTGTTCATGTGTTCCTGAAATGCACAGGCCCAAACTTTGCATTCCATCCATCAAATATACCTTTTAACACAAAGAAGCTCCAGGGATGTGCATTTTGGTTCATTTTAATGAACGTTTAAACTCTATGGCATGTTGTAGTTTAAAATATATCTTTCTGTGTATAGGCTAAAAACAGACACACTTTCTTTGTTATACATACTAACAGTAGTCTGTTCACATGACAACAAGACCGGATTCTAAGCACTGTTTGTTGCCTTCATCTATGTGGGATTTAATATTTTTCTGCATTCCAGTAACATCGTCTTGTCTTTTAAGTGAAGATTCTTGAAAAACCACATGTTTGTATGTTTTTTGTTTGTTTTTTGCCCAGCAGCTCTCACACACAGTACATCTTGCAGTCCCGATAAACAAGCCACGGATACTTCATCTCCCATTCAAAATTAAAAGAACATATTTTTCGTTTGCGTTTTTGTGCAATACTCCGTTTTCGGTCACTGTAGTACTCACACTCAGGAGACAGCTGAGATGAAGATGAGCAAGCATCGTCATGAGAATCCCCTGAAGATGCTGACTGTTTAGCAAAGAAAACTTTCGATTGACAACTGACTTTCAGCCAGTTTCACTCTGCACTAGTTATTCATATTTATGCTTAAACAAATCTGTCAGGACATCTCTGTTAAACTAGTGCGGAAAATAACAAAAGCACAACGTTACATTAGGCGACTGCAAAAATAAAATGGAAGTTAAAAGTAGAATCGATGAACAATTCACGTGATTTGTCAGCTCTGTTTGAAATAAATTTAATTAAAATGGGACCAGGATTAGGCTCAGGTAACATATGAAGTTAAAAGCAAAGACTGATCAGCTAAATTTGTCACCGAATTAAAAATAAAACCTGACAACTTCAAGCCCTACTTGTGTGTGTTCGCATTTACTTTTTCCAAAATACTAGTTTTATTACTTCGCAATATGGACCTCTGTTAATATGGGGCATAACACATTATTTTAAAATAAAATACAGTGCATGGTATAACCGAACTATTCTAATAGCATCAGTGTTTGTACGCATTATGCCAGTTACACTGCCAAATCGTTTATAACACGGTAGGGTTGTGGCTCCCATTTGCTCCATAATGCCATTACAGCAGCCCTTTTATGCTCGTAATAAGGCAGAACACAAATAGTACGGTTTGTAACTATGGCTCCCCACTACAGTGTTATAAAGGGGGTGCACTTTTTCTTTTTTTTTTAAAAAAAAACAAGAAAGTATTTTACGGTCATTGCTGCAGTGTAATAGATTCGAGTATGCATGTCTGCGTCCCTCTCCATTCTGTGCGTCCAGTGAACGCAAGACAAAATATTATTCCATCCAATGGTTTTATTTTGTGTAGGATGCAAAATTCTGTGTTAACGCGACCTCTGAATCCTACCAATTAAAACAAGCACACAAAAGTGAATATGTGGCATTAACTTGCAAAGCATATTCAGATTACTTTCTAGAGTAGAGGTCTGCATAGAAGGCATTACAATATGTACAACAAGAACAGCTATAACAGTACAATGCTGAAAAAAGTAGAAGCAAGTAGGTTGAATTACTGTTTTTACTGTCCCTGTAGCAATCATTCAGGGTGATTTTTGTTAAATTAGTCAAATATTGTTTTATGTATTTGACTTGTCTGTGTTAAGGTGCTTTTGTTTTTTTTATATATATATATATATATATATATATATATATATATATATATATATATATATATATATATATATATATATATATATATATATATATATTGACCCCTAAGTAAAATGTGTGAAACCCTATTACATACTGAACAAAAATATAAACACAACATGTGAAGTGTTGGTCCCATGTTTCATGAACTGAAATAAAAGATCCCAGAAATTTTCCATACGCAAAAAAGGTTTATTTCTCTCAAATTTTGTGCACAAATTTGTTTACATCCCTGTTAGTGAGAATTTCCCCTTTGCCAAGATAATCCATCCATCTGACAGGTGTAGCATTATCAAGATGCTGATTAAACAGTATGATCATTACACAGGTGCACCTTGTGCTGGGGACAATAAAAAGCCACTCCAAAATGTGCAGTTTTGTCACACAACACAATGCCACAGATGTCTCAAGTTTTGAGGGAGCGTGCAATTGGCGTGCTGACTGCAGGAATGTCCACCAGAGCTGTTGCCAGTGAATTGAATGTTCATTTCTATACCATAAGCCGCCTCCAACGTCGTTTTAGAAAATTTGGCAGTACGTCCAAGCGTCCTCACAACTGCAGACCACATGTAACCACACCAGCCCAGGACCTCCACATCCAGTTTCTTCACCTGCGGGATCGTCTGAGACCAGCCACTTTGACAGCTGATGAAACTGTGGGTTTGCACAACCGAAGAATTTCTGCACAAACTGTCAGAAACCATTTCAGGGAAGCTCATCTGCATGCTCGTCATCCTCACCAGGATCTTGACCTGACTGCAGTTTGGCGTCGTAACCGACTTCAGTGGGCAAATGCTCACCTTCGATGGCCACTGGCACGCTGGAGAAGTGTGCTCTTCCCGGATGAATCTCAGTTTCAACTCTACTGGGCAGATGGCAGACAGCGTGTGTGGTGTTGTGTGGGCGAGCGGTTTGCTGATGTCAATTTTGTGAACAGAGTGTCCCATGGTGGCAGTGGGGTTATGGTATGGGCAGGCATAAGCTACGGACAACGAACACAATTGCATTTTATCGATGGCAATTTGAATACACAGAGATACTGTGACAAGATCCTGAGGCCCATTGTCATGCCATTCATCCGTTGCCATCACCTCATGTTTCAATATGATAATGCACAGCCCCATGTCGCAAGGATCTGTACACAATTCCTAGAAGCTGAAAATGTCCCAGTTCTTCATTTGCCTGCATACTCAGACATGTCACCCATTGAGCATGTTTGGGATGCTCTGGATCGACGTTTACAACAGCATGTTCCAGTTCCCACCAATATCCAGCAACTTCGCACAGCCATTGAAGAGGAGTGTGACAACATTCCACAGGCCACAATCAACAGCCTGATCAACTCTATGCAAAGGAGATGTGTCGTGCTGCATGAGGCAAATGGTGGTCACACCAGATACTGGTTTTCTAATCCACGCCCCTACTTTTTTTTTTTTTTTTTTTTTTAAAGGTATCTGTGACCAACAGATGCATATCTGTATTCCCAGTCATGTGAAATCCATAGATTAGGGCCTAATGAACTTATTTCAATTGACCGATTTCCTTATATGAACTGTAACTCAGTAAAATTTTTGAAATTGTTGCATGCTGCGTTTATATTTTTGTTCAGTATATATATTAGATATAACAATGTATTTCGCATGTTCCTGTTATTCTACAGTCTGCCAGGTTATTTTCAGATGATTTATTTAAGATACAGAACAAGCCAAACATTGTCCTCATTTTATAAACATTTCACAACATGAAACAGATTGCAGACACCTTTTTCAAATCAAGAGAGCCCACAGTATGGTAATACAGTTTAAAAAGCATAATACTCTCAGGATTTCTTTTTAAATGCCTCTTATTTACAATGAATGTCATTTTGGGAAAGTGTTAACGAGTGATTTAAATTATTATTCAATCTCTGATGTTTCACTCAGCCCTGAACTCCATCTTGAAGATCATGCTTACCCTGAATGACCCAACAAAAAACTCTTTGCTTACAGACTCCAAAGAAAAATTGAAACAGACCAGTCAAGTAAACCCTACAAAACTTACATTTTAATGCAATCTGAGCATTGGTTGCATTTTCTTACCAGTGCAATTGCTGACAATCTACAGGGATATGAAAATTTCTGATCATGCCTTTAGACTGACTTCTTGCTGCAGAGTATATGTTTAAGATTAGTACAGTACAGCTAGCCATGTTTTCCTGACAATGCAAAACACAAGATATACTGCCAGTAAGGCAAAGCTTACACAAAAAGTGTCACACAATTCTATGTTTCATATTGTAAATTACATTTTTAGTTCTTCTTCACATTTGGGTGGCTTATTGCACTGCAACGTGTGGAGCAGAAATTACCATTCCTGCCTTAAATAGCGGCAGGTTCTTTGCTTGATCTTTGATTAGACTTTACCTTTATAAAACAAAGACTTTCTTTCTTCAAGGCAGTTACTGAACTGCTTGTATATTATGCATACTTAACCCGTTTGTATAACAGACTAGCAACTGCGAGGTCTTTAACACTAATTATCTTTAGATTACTATATATTGTACATGTTAACCCAAAATGCACTTCTTGCACAACTGCCTATAGAATTGCATATCGAATGGAAGTGAAATTACTTGATTAGCTACAGTAGAACCCTTTATCATCATCATCTCATCTCTTCCCTACATGTACAGCATTTAAAAACCATACAGAAGTTTACAAGGCAAACATTTACCTAACCAAGTATACAGGCACCCCTAGGTTCTATATACTGTAATATTCTCAGGGTTTGCAACTATACTCCCTTAGTTTGCTCAAGGAGGTTTGGCACATATTCCACTATTCTCATTCATAAATACTGAAAACGATTTGGTTCCAATATACAGCATCCAATAAAAAAAAAAAAAAAAAAAACCATAACAAAAATCGACATTTATTATAGCGGTGGAGGGAATTTTCAGTGATCTCAGTAATACAGGGTATTTTGCTGTCAAAATGCATTTTCTGGTGTTGCTAAATCCAATGGCTTCAAGTTGTCAGACATCTAGAAGGCAGATATGATTTGCCTGAAGTCATGATGCCCTTGATATTGACCTTAGATTTCCTGACAAACAAATTCCTGACTTGCTTTATATTATTTTAGATCCTGCAATAACAATTGGCTCATGCCAGACAAAACTGCAAAGCTTTTAAAACAAATGCATGTAGCGGGCAACCTAGAAACAGAAAATATTGATTTAGGCACACATTTATCTAGTCAGTAGAAGATACCTAATGGAAAAATAAACATCTGGTGGCTTGCATAACCTTGCATAACCTTACATAACAGTGACCGACATGACTGAGTACAGAGCGTTTCAAATGTAGACTCTTAGATTAATTAAAAATAAATAAATAAATAAAAACATAGTGTGAAAGGTGTTGGAGTATGCAGATTACAGGCTGCTGACTGAAAATGGCTATTTTACTCTTAATTTGCAATATAGTTAATAGGCTTGTAACGATAATGACCGAAATATTTAATCGATTGTGACCCCACGATAAATCGATAACATTTTGAAGAAATCAAATATTCCGTGCAATTAAAAATATGTATTGTATATACGAACTTACTGTCAAGAAAGTAATGTGTTGTTGCTTCTAAAAGTTACTGAGAATATGCATCTGTGAACAAATACAGGATGACGATGCAGACATGAACGGCAACCTGCTTTGTTAATGTATTTTATACATATTGATTTTGTTTTAAAACCAGTCCCAACCATCTGTCTTGAGTGAAACTAATACAATTTAACATTACGACACTGTCACATGCCGCTGTTGCAGTTATTTTTTTTTTTTTTTTTTGGTAACCTTTGTTTTGAAGAAACGCACTATCCGCAACCTTTTTCATTTTTGATTGCTGACTCGGTAGAAAAGCCGCTGGATCGCAGCTCGACATATGTGATCCAATAAAGCATTGCGGCTTGTACAATTTTTTTGCCACCAGTAGAATGCAAAATTATTGTACACGATCCACTGCAGTAATTATTTTATTTAGTTAAATTCATTTTGGACACAACTTAATATCAGTTGACATCTCCTAGGATACTAAACGCGCCCCAGATGCCCATATCTACCAATCAGTGAAGAGAGCCCACAGCGGTTATTGGCTGCTGTTAAGTGTCTATCAATAAATCTTGTCCAGTTTTCTTTTTGAAACAAGCTTATAAAAATCACATCAGGAACCTTGACCGACACACGTAACTGAATTGGATTTAAGGTCAGGATAAAAAGTACACAAAAAGTTTTGAACGTGACGAATGAATTTCACGACTGTGAAATAGGTAGGGCCTTAGCAAAGTACAGTATAAGTGTAAGCGAATCCACGTGGGTGAAACGCTTCTCTGAGCACTCCAGTATGTGACGCATTATTGGTTGCGATGTGGTATGTAGATTGATTAGGCCCAATTAATAATAACGTCACATACATGTATTAAAGAGATACTATTCATATTCAAAGTTTTTTTTTTTTTTTCTTTTTCTTAATTTACTGTTGTGTTTGCACTGGAAATTTGTCGGATTTTACGCAAACGCTAGTGACGGCAGGAATATGAAAATTGGGGAGTGCTATTATTAAATGACAATATATCAAACGTGTCTTTAAGACAACAGGATTTGTTTGGATTCGTTTTTTATACCATGCTCTATAAAGTAGCATGTACTGTTCCTTTAAACTGTTATTGTGAGGGAAGTTTTTATTTTTATTTTTTAAATGTATTGTTTAAAGCATTTTAACTCGATAATGATTGATAATTGTTAGAATTTTCACAATATTCGATGCCAATGCGAGTTCGATTTACAACACTAATAGTTAATGAATGTGCTTCATGTTGTAAAAATAAGACAGACATATTCAACGTTTAACCCTAGACATTTTTACAGACAACTTTGCTTATCTAGTCAATCAATTAAGAGCAAGACAAAGCGCCTTCTGGTTTGAAAAATGTGCATAGAGTTATGTAAAGTAGACCTGTTTCCTCACTTCCTTGATTGAAAAAAATAGATTATGTATAAACAAAATTATTACCATAACCCTTCTGCTTGGCAATATCCCTCAATGAAATTTAGTACTTCTCTTAATGTTCCAGTTCTGCTTTCTTGCTTCTTCATGTCCCCTACTGGAATGTCCTTATGTAACCCTGTTTGAAAACATATTTATTGATTTGAATGCAACAGAATCTAGTCTTTGTGGTATTTTTATTTCACTGTCTGTGTAAGAAGTCTTTTTTGCTGTTGATGAAGAAACATAAAACACGCCTAAGATGTTTTAGACCTGAAGTGAATTAATGGTGCATTGGTATTTCCAGATTATTGTTCTAGATAAGATCAATGCTTACTGAAAAAAAAAATCTGGATATTTGTGAACCATGTCTTTGAAATTGTCATTGACTCAGCCATGACTTCAGTACAGAGCTGGGAAGCAACCAGTACAAGCTAACACATTAGTATTACATTTTTTTCACATAAAATGTATACTGTACTGTCAAAGGTTAGTTTTATCCACTACATCTTATCTGCCGGACACACGAGTCATGCATTTTTTTTTTTTTATTATTTTTAGATAAAAATAAAATTACCCTTTGATGCAGTACTTGAGACAAATTGTTTCTATAAAAATGAATGTCCCTAAACCCGAACAGAATGCATTTGCAGAGTTACATCCCACAATACTCAACACAGACCTTAACTACAGTGCAACAAACATCTTGGTAAAAAACCACGTGAAATAGTCTGGAGATATACATAAATAAAAAAAAAATAACTAAAATAAAATAAAACAAACACAAAATAACTCGTTAAACAATTTAGGGCAAGTACAAGTTACAGTAACAAATACACAGTTAAAAAAAAAAGGTTGCCGCTACCTATATGTATAACAAACAAAACCGTAACAGTGTCCTTAGTTCTTTAAAAACGAGTCTATAGTGTAGGGATTAAAATTATTTAAGTGCTCCCACTTCGTCTTAACCGATATCCTCAGGACTCACTTTGAAAACAAAATAAAATTAACGTCCAATAAACTGTTTAAATCAAATAAATTACAGTTATGTTTCCCTTAAACATAAGTAACTCCGTTCATCACTGTTCATTAACGCAAACCTTAAATTAACAGGTGAGCCGCTGTCCAGCTGCACCGTCCTTATACAGAAGTAGGTCTCCTCCTGCAATAAACAGTCCTGAATCAATATACGTAACCACGTCTTGTAAAAACTAGCACAACTGAAGATTCGCCACATGAAAAAAACAAAGCATGGATGAGTTGATCACAACTGTTTATTTTGCAGCGATAATTGAAGCATACTTATTTCCGTGACGTGCAATAACGATAACTTGCACAATACTATTTTGGCCCACGTGTTCACCCGTTAAAAACAAATTTTACTCTGATTTATTTATATTTACCAAGTTGCGCAAAAACATCTTACAACATTCCGCACCACACTGTATGTAAGCGTGACATGTCTCAGTTATGTACCGAATCCTTACTGCATACAACATCAAAGCCCCAAGACTTACCTTGTTCTGTTATTTTTTAATAAACCGATCCTTTAGGTTTGGCAATGTAAAATACAATACTTACTACGTATATGATCACCGGTGCACAGTAACATAGACAAACACTTCCACAAAACCCAATCCCATCCAGTCAATGTGCGTATAGCCTAGTGTCGGTAATGAGAATGTATTGACAGCTGTGTGTATATATATATATATATATATATATATATATATATATATATATATATATATATATATATATATAAAAGAAAATTTCTTTTGAGTTGAATGGTAGTACATCTGACACAAACTTGTGCGTGGGTGTGGGTTTGTTTTTGTTTTTTTTTTTTTGTTTTTTTTTTTTTCCCTGAAACAGATTGCGCAAGAGCAGTTCAAATGGATTTGCCAAACTTCACTAAACTTTTATAAAGCAACTGAGTTTCCGCTTCCGGCTGGAATACAAAGTAGCTACATAACAAGGGCGAGTTACTGCAGCTGGAGTTGAATTGTTCTGACAAGGACGAGTTCTTTCCCTTAAAAGTCGAGTACAGAGCATTATACTCAGTTTCGACAGTTATGTCTACGTTTTGCCGTGCTGCCCACCAAGCATCAACGTTTTGTTGATGATTAACAAATACAATGAAGTTAAAGGATCACCGCCCCGCTCCCCCCCCCCCCCCCCGATATTAATGTACAGCAGCTATCGAATGGCACCTTAATGTATTCTTTTCATCTGAACGTTATTTCACTGCCTCCATAGTTGCTATGCCCTAGTGTATCTCATGTTCTATATGTTAACAATAATAAATTGTGCCTAATACTGTCTTAATAGGGAGGTGTTACCTTAACCATTGTTCAACATATGTGACAAAAAAAGAAAAAAAAAAACAGGTTTGAGGTGGTGAGACGTTAATGGCCCTTTATCTAGGGAAAAACTTCAATGAAACTTAGAGAAGTATGCAAGCATTTTGATTACAGCTTCTGTCACTAATAAAAGGCACTAAGCAAAACCTCTGTGTACTTGACTTTAGTGCCTTCAATGTTTTATCATATAATCTGTGATTATTTCTCAAATTATGGAAAATTTCCTTCAGATTAAACAGCCTTTAGGAAATGTAAATAACTTAGACAGCCAACTAATCTGTTTTACCATATAAGATGTTTAATAAATATATATCCAGTAAATTGCTGGAGCTTCCTTGGATGTGAATTTATATTAATGCATTCTAAATGCTTCTGTCCGCTTTAGGCAAGTGACTGGTCTGGTATAATCCCAAATGAATACTGTTAACAGTGACTTTCTTGTGAAAATAACTAGGTTAGTTTTGTTTTTATTTATTTTTCGTACATCCACTTGAGACATGGTGCTCACAGCAACTACAAAGGAAGCTAAACACTTCAAAAGGTGTCAAAGTAGATTCACAAGGCTTTCTACCTACTTGGCTAGAGGTTACAGGTCTGTGGACATTAAACACCGAACAAGAGACGGAAGGATGTACCAACTATTTGTAAGTTCATTATTTTATAATAGGGTAATGTTTTCTTGCAATATATTAAGGTCTGAGCACTGAATGTGTTACAGTTCTTCTATTGTTAAACTCATCAGCATTTGCAGTGTATGTAAAGCAGTTCCCAGTTAGTTACACTTTTGATAACAGAAATAATGAAAAAAATAATACAGGGTCTTGGAAAATGTGTTGGACTACCCTTGCTGGTCTGTAAAACTCTTTTACCTCATGGAGACTTGCTTACCAAATACCTTGCTAATATATTCCTATATCGGTAATATTGTCCACTCTATAAATGTATGCACATATTATTAAGCAAGTCGTCTTGCTTAATAAATGTTATCATTTTTCTAGTACAGTAACTGTGAGGTATTGTAAAGTATATTAATAAATATGGAAAACCAGGGTAAACTATTTAAAATGCACAGTATAGCCACATGGTAAAACTGCAAAAATACTGTGCAAGAATACTGTGGTAAACCTCTATAAGGGTAATGACGAATGACTGAGGGTTGGATATTTATTGTCCTACTCAGACCCTTGTAATATTTTGTGTACCACTACTCCTGTGAGATGGCTTGCTCGTTAAAATTATTGGCATATATTGCAAGATCAGATGATTGCACTATGTAACACAAATTTTGTTTGTGGGTAGTAAGTGTTATTTCCTAATTGCTTATGCCTCAAAAGTATAGAAAATGGCTATTATTAACTACAAAAAATTTAGAAAATTATTGTTCCTGTAATAAATGCCAAATATCTCAACATTTTAATAATTAACTGCGGTGTCAGGTGTGTTTCAGCATCAAATGTTTTCATGTGGAAATTTGACAGTGTACATTTGCCTCTGTGTAGGCTGAAGCAACAGACACATCATCAGAATTGAACCCTAAACAAGCTGAGATGCACTGAAGGCTGAAGGCTAGGTAAAAGCATCTTACTGGTGGGGACAATTTCATTATCCATGTGAAATTAACCAGGAAGTGTAAGACAATCTGAAAACATGCATTGGAAAAAGAGACATCTTTAACCCAGTGTAGTACCAGATTTCATGAAAATGAAAAACAGTGCAAGTCTCTAAATCTAGTTTAAAAAAAAAACTCTTTAATGACCACACAAAGGGTAGAATTGGGGTGTAGTTTAGTCTGATGATATCCAATAGAGTCCCATACATTTAGGAGTTTGGAAGGTCTTGCCATTCCAGTTAGTTAAACATGAACTGCATTCCATAATGCGGAACTGCAAATTCCAGTTTCTGTAGTTAAAATGTAAGTTTAATGGAAAAGTTAGTAACACGACAAAGCAAATCATACAATCAGCAAAAGAGGGATGTCGGTTTACAAATGAGGGTTAGAGCAAACCAAAACGTGGTTAAACCAGTTAAACAAGATAGATAACATTCCAGATAATTGGACTCTTTTCAGGGTCTAGTGTTTCACAACATTTCACTTTTTTTTTTTTTTTTAAATTAGCTACACCATTTAATCTCTCTAGGCATTCCCTCTAAAATGTTTATGAGTATAAAATAAAATGCCATTAAAAAAAAAAAAGGAATTGGTCACTTTTCCTCTGTTACATTTTTGTTTTGCCTCCCTGAATTAATATGGCGCTTGTGGATGTGTTTATTTGTTAACCAGGATGTAAGGGCTCATGTAAGAATGTTCTGTTCCCTGATCAGTGGAGCTTACAAGTGATACTGATAGCGTGCTGCTGCGTGAAGCTGAAGGACCATGTCTTATTACTGCAAGGAATGAGGAGACTTGCAAACCTGCAGCTAAAATAACCTTTTTAAGGGTTTTGTGGCAGGGCAGACACCCTGCCTCTGTAAGTAATGTGTGTGGGGGAATGTAAGGTGGGCATGGATGGGGTTAAATATATCCCTGCCAGCATTCACAAGTGTGGCCAATCGCCAATTAGGTAATTAATGCTAATTGGGAAGCGACCACATATAAATATATGGAAGGAGAAATTCTTTGTCTGGTGAAGAGAGTAGGTTTAGCTGTGTTGCTTGTATTGTTTTTGGAGAACTTGATCAGTGAAGGTGAATGTCCACCCTGACAACAAAAAATGTTTTGTTTACCCTTTTATTTTGGCCCTTGTGACTGTTCCTTTTTGTGTGTGTGTGTGTGTTTTAATAATTTTTTTTTTTTTAAGTGTGCGACAGCGCTTCACTGGAGCTTCTGTCTCTGAGTCTGATTGCCGCTGGAAAAATCATATGGCCATGATGCTATCCTGTCACAGGGTTCTATGTAAACTTCACACCTATTTTTTTTGCCCTCACAGCCATTGTGTAAAAATGGGGCTTTTGTGTATTTGTTAATTAAAAGAGTGCATTTAACCTTGCAGCTTTCTGTGTCTGAGCCTCTCTCCCTGCCATTACCATCTGGGCTGTGACGCTACCACACCACATTACCTATACTATACTGTGCTTTAACTGTGCTTTATTACACTTTTCTATACTCTTACTATAGTAAACTTTTATATATGCAGACCCATTGTAGCAGGATGGTGGTAATGCAGAGGGTCTCTTTTCAAAGCTCTTGTATTAGTATTCACCTAATCAGTCTGTTTTATTTAGATTTTTGATGGTAACTAGTTAATTTGACCATGCCCAATTGTAATATCTATTAGCAGACTCAAGCAGACCCTGACATTTTCGTCTATATCACCTTTGCTCACTGTGTGCATAATTACGCTTCTATGTTAAACTTTAACATGCATGTGTGTTATAGAAGGGCAACTTCTCGTACTCCATAGGGTTCACATAAAAAAAAAAAAAAAATGTTATATCTAAAAATGTAATTTAAAAATAATTGTGATGACGGACATAAAGGTACATGTAATTTAATGCTACTTGTTAGATTACTACATGTATGTTAAGCGTACCTTATCTTTAAGGGTCACCTCACTAAAACTTAATTAAGCCCTGGTACATCTACTATTATATGTGTTTTTTTAATCATGGGGTTGACAAACTATAAGTATTAATATATTTTACTGAGAGCAAAATTGGCCTCTATCTGTATTTTTATTTAGGCCTTTTCATAGTTTCAGCATAACTTATTATATTGCCTTGAATCTAATTCAATTTACTATGTACATACAAAGAAATCTATAATTTTTAGAACATAACTGTTGAATGTACTTGATTTTAGTTTTGAGACATAGTTTACCTATGGTTGCCTAAGCTACTTGATTAATTGATTTCCACAGTATATTTGTCTTTTGACTTTGAGGTGCAATATCTTATAGAGCTCCACCTGGTGAAATGCAAAAAGAATAATCTTACCACCAACCTGCAGCTTAACAGACACTTAGAATATCTTATTTAAGGCTGTCAATTGGTTTGACAAGATGTGACAGAAATACAATGAATCTTGGTTGTAATCTCCCTGCCGACCTGTGAGGGTGCTAAGAGAGGACAGAGTTCTTTTGACGGGCTGGCCTGATAGTTCTTTCCCCGGGTCAGGAAGTCGGTCATTCTGAAAGAAGGAGAGACTCAGTTGCAAGAACGTATTGACCCTGAAGGGAAACAATGTAGCAGCTGCTGATTGTAACGGCAGCTTCACTCGTTTACCAAGCGGTCATGCGTGACAACATATAAGGGGGATGGAGAATCGTAATCTATTCCTTTGCATTGGTTTGTAGTGAGTAAAAGCCAGAAGGACAGTGAAAGTAATTTGTTACTAAAATCGTGAGTGTTGTGTTTTTGTTTGTTTGTAATCGTCTTGTCTTGTCTTGTACGTTACCAGACAGTTAACACAGTTCCGGAGCTGTCGCCAGGGACCAGCACAAAACTGGACAACACTGCACCTTTGTCACAAATATAAAACTGTTTCACCCAACAGGAGCACTACTGCACGCACCCAGGACTGGTGACCGTGTTTGTATTATTGTGAGATGGATATTTGTTTATTATTTGAGGACTCTGTTCTTGTTATAGACTCCGTGCTGTACACATTGGTGTGGACTGCTGGGAAATTATTGTTTGGTCATCAGACCTGGAAATACAATAAAAGCATTTCTAAAACTGGATTACAATTATCTCTGTCTACTTCTTTCATGCACCCCTGCACCCGTCTACAATAAACCACTTTGCCACACAAGACTACAGAGTAGTTGTCATTTAATAGAAGGTACAGTCAAAATGCAACAGAATATGACAGAAATACTAAACAAGGATCTACAGTTATATCAGTATCAATTGACACCTCTTTGGGAGCTAAGTCCTCAAGTCTCTGACACTGCAATTTTTAATAGTCATTGGTATTGGCATTTCATGACATACATTATGGTTGCTGTCTGGTTTCCCATTCTCGTGAGTTTCTGGTTGTGGTGCCTCATAAGCCTCAACACTTTAGATTCCCCAGATCTAACCAGTCTTTCCTGTACACTTAAAACCACAACACCTTTCCCAATAAACAATATTTTGTATCCTATTTACACCCAGCCATCACAATGGATTTAGTAAGACAAGATGGAAAAAATATGACATTAAAACAAATGAACAATAACATCCTAATTGAGAAGAACATAGCTTGGTGTGTGACAATACATTAATGTTACTGCATATTGTATTGTGATACTGTATTATGTTTAATATGGAACTGGTTTAAAATGGATGAAGTGACCATGAGAACTAAAACTCTGGTATCAATTAGTGCTTGTGCTTATTAATATTTTTCCAGTATTTCTAAGCCAGTATGATTTTTTTTACCCTTCCTGGATAGCCAGTATCAATGTAATACTTCTATTCTTGATAAATACTGTTTTTTTTTTGTTTTTTTTTGACAGATTGAAATTTTAATGCAGAATACATTTGATGTCTGATGCTATTATCTCCATTTCTTAAAATACATTGAATCAGAGCTCCACCTGGTGAAATGCAAACAGAATAAACTTACCACCAACCTGTAGCTTAACAGACACTTAGAATAGGCAGGCCAAATTGATGAATGCTCACTGATTACAAAGCATTGCTAATGGTTTTATACGAATCCATTATTTTATCTATTATTATAGATATAAATCAATTATTTATATATACCGAACAACAGGGGGTTCTGTATAATAAGTAACTACACAGTGATGTATAGAACAACTAAATTGCATTGTGGAACCCTTGAGATTCTATTTATTTATAATTCAAATACAACTTTTTTTTTTTTTTTAAATATACCCTTAATAGGATCATCTGAATATACATATAGAACACATTAGCTTTTGAAACCACAAATATCTCTTCTTTATGTGACAAGTGGAACGTCTCATATGTAGACCAGCAAGGCATGTGATTCTACAAACTGAACTTACAAAACAGAACTCCTGTTGTTCGGTATATATGGTTCTTGAGAAAGCCCAAAGGAACCAATGGTTCTATATGTACTGCTCCATTTAAGGCAGGTAAGAGATAATGTGCAGTACTGAGCATTATAAATCCACAAACCTATAATAAAACAATGCCAATACCTCATCTATTGTAATGCAAGTGTTGCAAGTTAATGGTAATATCCAAATATCCAGCAGTAGTTTATTCTGGGAAAGGGGTTTCTTTCCATCCTCCATACCTGCCCCATTTTGCATCCTCAATATGTTAATATGATTTTATTTCTAACGTTAAATTTTTGAATCTGTACTCGAACCTCCACGAGCAAGTGTTGCTGTCTTTACAATTTGAAATACAGTATAGTTTTCTTAATAATTAATTTGTATTTGCAAACATAAAGACCCACTGTCTGTAATGAATTTGTCAAGAAACAACCCATAAAAAACAAACATGAATTATAAATCAGTGGATACATTATTTTGTTTCACCAATAGGAGGCGACATTGCATACATTTTTCTTAGCCTGAATATGTAAAAATAAGTGAATAAACCTATCCTGTGTTGGTATGAATAATAATACATACACCCGACCAAGGAGTGGATCTGTTATAAGAGAGAAGCAGTGGTTTCTAGGAATGTGACAGCCAAAATACAATAAATATGCATATCAGTAATATACTTACTGATTACTGGTGCCTTTTGATTTCACAAACTAAAGAAATCATTGTGATGTCTGAATGTGCAATACTTAATTAGCTTTCCATTACAATGCCAGGGAACAAAAAATTCAGAATATAGCACCATTCTTTTAATGTATCTTTTATGTACATAAAAGTTATGGGTACAGTAGGCTACTGTTAATTTCTTATTGGTCTCTGCTGAATTTGCATTGACATGTTTAGTTCACACTCAAAGCAGATAGGATTGTACATGGTTTAAAAGGAATATGACATGTATTCTGTTATTTCACCGTAAGAGTGGTTACCATAATCATACAACACATACATCAAGGCATTTTTTTCCCCAAAATTTATTTCGCTTTACCATGCACATACACAAAAATGTATAATTTTTAGAACATAACTGTTGAATGTACTTCATTTTAGTTTTGAGTCAAATAGTTTACCTCTGGGCTGTCCACGCTACATGATTAATTGAGCTTGACTGTATATTTCTCTTTTGACTTTAAGGTGTAATATCTTATTTAATGCTGTCAATTGGTTTGACGAGACTATCGGGTGGCTCTCTTTCAATAGAAGGTATAGTCAAAATGCAACAAATATGACAGAAATATTTATCAGGCAAATGGTTTATTTTTCAACCCCATTACGTACACTTTTCAAATGTATATTCAGCATTTTGGCCTAAATGCAAAGCGTTATGTTTGCCGCAAACCCAACACAGCGCATCACCCAAAGAACACCATCCCTACTGTGAAGCATGGTGGTGGCAATATCATGTTAGGGAGATGTTTCTCATCGGCAGGGACTGGGGCACTTGTCAGGACAGAAGGGAAAATGAATGGAGCAAAGTACAGAGATGTCCTTGAGGAAAACCTGCTGCCCTCTGCAAGAAAGCTGAAACTGGGACGGAAGTTCACCTTTCCGCATGACAACGACCCAAAGCACACAGCCAAAGCTACACTGGAGTGGCTAAGGAACAAAAAGGTAAATGTCCCTTAGTGGCCCAGTCACAGTCCCAACCTAAATCCAATCGAAACTTTGTTGCAAGACTCAAAGATTGCTGTCCATCAACACTCCCCAAGGCACTTAATAAGCCCTACAGACTCACAGCTGTAATTGCTGCCAAAGGTGCTTCCACCCAGAGGTATTAACTTCGGGGGGGGGGGGGGGGGGGGGGGGGGGGTTCTCAGGTACGTGGGGGGGGTTCTCAGGTACAGTTGTTTTTTTAATTTTTGTTTTTTAACGTAGTGTTTCCATGCTGTACAGACGTTTTATGTCATTATCCGTTAGTGCTTCCGCTTGACTTAGATGATTGCCTTTACCATTTTTAATTTCCTGTTCTTCTCCAGTTTCTCTGATACGAATGTACAAGCTTTACATAATTTTTTTTGTTTGTTTTTAACATACTCTCAGTTTGTTGACCATTAATGAACATTTCTGCACTGTTTTGTGTTGAGTTGAAAGTGATGGTCTCGAGGAGTCGAATGGGTCAAAGTTCTTATATTTTCCCTCGAGACTGGTATTATGCCTTTATTTTCGAATGGCTCAGGATGCAAATATAGCCTTCATCCATATTATATATATATATATATATATATATATATATATATATATATATATATATATATATATATATATATATATATATATATATATATATCCTAGCCATTCGAAAATAATGGTGGAAGCTCTGGTTTACCTAGTTTTATATTTGCATCCTGAGCCATTCGAAAATAATGGTGGAAGCTCTGGTTTACCTAGTTTTACTTTATTTTTTAATTACGGTAACAGAATATACAGACGTTTGTACACATGTATTACTCAAGAAGAAGACTATCCTTGTTTTTCTTATGTGGTGGTATAACATTTGTAGACCCCTCTGTACTCTTGTGGTATAATTATTTGGAGTAAAAAATACAATATTGCCACAAGGGGGCACTAAATGGCTACAAAAACTGAAGTTTAATAGCCCTTTTCTATGTAAAAATAATAATAATAATAATAATAATAATAATAATAATAATAATAATAATAATAATAATAGACATTTACAGTTATTTGCGTGTAGTATCATTTACAATATTTAAAGCATTAAAAATAATTTGAATATGTTTTTAGTTTTTGTATATGACAAGAACGTTTATTATGCATTTCTACCCCCTATATAAACAAATTATATTAAGACGTAATTTAAATGTTATTACTTATTTTCCTTAGTTGTGTCTGTGATAAAGGAAAGGAAGCTTGGTATTTTATGACCTCATATTTCTCTTCCATTACATATCTTTTCAACAAAGAAACGAGATAGGTGTATGCAGCAGGTGGCATATACCTACAGTGGAAAGTATAGACTTGATATTTCCTTATGGAATCCGTATTCCATCCTGTGCCGCAGTTGTGAGCCAAAAATGCAGGTCTGCACCTCTATTCCAGCATGATTTATCGCGCAAAATACCAAAGAACTAATCAGCAGAGTAACTAATTAATTTGAATCTGCATTTTTGCATAAGCAATTAGTGCAAGGAGAGTGCAGTGAAATGAGAAGTTGAATTCGTTTAATCTAATTGCCTATTCAAGCGTAAAGACACCGGGGTGAGGCTCTATAGGATCTACGTTTGGGGAAAAGCTTTTTGATTATGTGGTGCAAGGAAAAGGTCAGATTATCAATATTTAAATCGCATCAAAAAGTATTTAAATTTGTAACAAAACAGTCTTATTTCCAATGCAGTGTTGTAGAAGCAAACCACGAATAACACACAAAAAAACCAACAAGAACAACACAAAAAAGAAGCGTTGCTACCTGAATCGCTCTTGTTGAAGCCAACACAAAACAAATCTTCCTAAAGTTATCAGGTTAATACAACTGCATACATACCTTAACCTTAATACGTGTAATACGGAAATAAATAAAGACATGCAATTCAACACAGCTGCTTCATTTTGACACAATATGCAGAATAATGTGCCTGGAGCTTCAAAAGTTGGGGTAATTTATAAGAACGTAAGAAATGTTACAAATAGACAAGGCCGTTGCTGCAATTGAGGCGCATCCCCCGCTACCACGAGACACGGTATCTTTGCCGTTTTTGTTTTTAATTTTCGTTGTTATCTTTTATTTGTTGACGTGTCACGCCTTTTAATCCAAAAGTTTACGTTCTGAACTTTTTTTGTGACCTCTAGTCAAGATATATTTGTTTAAATTAGTATATTGAATATCCAAACCAATTCGATACATTGACTGTTCCAAATTATTATTTACAAGACGGTAGTGACTTCATTTCCAGGCTACTTTTACGTCTAGCCTTTTTTTATTTTGTTTCAATCAGTATTATAACATTCCCTACTCCCTAGTCAAACTGCAAACATCAAACATAAATAGCTGTCAGCTATAAAAAAAAAAAAAATACAATTGACCGTTGCACACAAATGTATTTGTATGCATTTATTTTTCAATCGTATATATATATATATATATATACACCTGTTTCAATCATATATACATATACCTGTATCGATATGCATGCTTAATTCGTAATGTGTACATTTTATAACTGTGTGATTTAATCGGGTGTCACCTGAGGATGCTTGTGCTTGTTAGAAATAATAATTTAACGATTGTGATTGAAGTGGGGGGATGAGAAATGGTAGGGTCCTAAAAAGCAACAACTCAGTACTACATTAATAAAACGTTGAGTAAGGTTCAAATACCACTTCATACCATTTGAAGTGTATATGACTTTTCGTATGGTTATCGTGCCTAAAACCAACCCATCTCAATATTTAGTCGGCGGGACTAACATGTCAATTCATAATAGTCTCCATTTTAAGCATTTATTTAATATTCCACGCTATGTCATATCGTTTATGTGTTGGGGTGCCGAAAATAGCTTAAACACAACTGAAATTTAAACGACTGAGTCACATCAACACACGATTTAGTATCAGTAACTCGGGATTGAGCTGTCAGTGGTGCTGAATTTCCAGCTACATCTGTTCAATTTAGACGCTGCGTATTGATTTGATTTGAAACAGTCAGGCAAAGGTAGACAAACAGCTTAAACTTTTCTGTTGGACCAGGTACACAGAGTTTGACGAGCTAATCTGACAATTTCGAAAACACCAGAGATTAGATTTTCCTTCAACTCCGCTATTAGACCCCGAGTTTCTGTGGGCACTCCACGGTTGCCTGGAGTTTTATATTTGGTTTTACATCATGTACCTAAATCTCGGCCATAAACAGCTGTTAAATACAGATATGCCAGTGCTAGTCAAACATCACAAATGTGCAGAATTTTACAAGCCTGACCAGACCCGAATAAAAGCTCTTTCAGCTCACCGTAGAATAAATATAAGGCATATAAGTAAATACCTGATATTAAATTTCATTTAAACTTGCAGGCGTCTTAAAAGATAGAAAAATAAACACGATTATAAAAAATATGCAACAATTAACAGGTATATGATAGTGTCCGTGCAGTTATTACAATATCAAAATATTTCATAAAAACACGTTGCATCTATCCAGTTCATACAGCTAGTATGTGTTCTGTGCCGTTTAGAAATAGGATGCTGACAGCAGTTTGGGGTCGATTCTGTTTTATCCCTTTATCGCAGGTGTTATACAAATCAATTATCTTAATTAAGACAACGCTGCGTGTCCAAGAGGGATTTAAATCGGACAGATTTTCTAATGTGGACAACTGTGTTTAATATGACTGTTTCCATGGTTTAAATTTTATGTAACACATTATTTAAATTGTCACTGAGCAGTTTATTTTTCGATTAAAATAAGACGGGTGTCTATTATAGTGATATAAATTGTGTTGCAAGATTAATATTTTTTTTCATATTTCATTTTTAAGATACTAATTTAAGAGGCAAAACGCAAGCAACGTTCAGCAATTAAACACAGCTGTCCCTTTGAAATATTAATCTGAAATCGATTTCTTTTCATTCCGAGTGTCTGGTGTGTTTTTTTTTTTTTTTTTTTTTTCATTTGCTTCCATGTGTGCCCAACGGTCAGCATGTCGATTTCTGGCGGATTATATTATATTGAATAGAAAAGAACAGATTTTGGATGTTTTGTTGGATAATGTTAGTGAGCCATGAAACAGGTTCTTGTTAATACGCGTGCTGCTCGCGTGCCGACCCTTCAGTCTGAAAAGAGACTCATTATTTAGGGACTCAAGCAGTAAAAGCCGGCTTTTTAAAATTAAAAATGTATTTTAAACACGACTGCACATAGATCAAATAATGAACTGCATATAATAGTATTTCAATATAATTATCGTAATATTATTTTTGGACAATAAAAAGAAGTGACTCAATTCGTAAGGTACATGTCGACTAATCCACTGAGACGTGCAAGTAGACAGCAATTATTATTATTATTATTATTATTATTATTATTATTATTATTATTATCTTATTATTATAAATAATATTATACATACTTAATAATAGAATAAAAATATCACCGAATTGGTCTTTTTAAAAAATATATACATATATTTACTATTAGAAAGGGTTATTTCTTCCTGCGGGTACAAACAGGCCAGTGGTCTCTAACTGTCGACAGATGGCCACTTTCTTTTGGCCACAAAGGGTTGGAAAAGAGAGCTCTGTTGAATACGAATAGAAGATGTCACGTGATCCTAGGGGCCGTTTGCCTGACGTGATTGACCATATGGCGCGTGCCGGGAAAAGAGGTGGAGCCTGCTGCAGCCAGTCGTTGGTGTAAGGATATTAACACCAGCGATAGATACACATGCTCATCTCTCAGCATCAGCAGCACAGCTATATAACCTGAGCATCCGCTGCACAGGCAACCAGAATATACGAGAAACGCTCAAACTGCTGGAAGGGTTATGAGACTGTCATAACGGGAATTATTGAAAAGGTAATTATCATCTAATTATCATATGGTTTACAAAAATTGTATTTTATATATTCTTGCACAACTAAAATACATATTTTCATTGTAATGCAAATTTACCAATTTTAAAAATTGTAACATCTTTTAAAGTGTGAAAACTCCGTTAGAGTGTAATATTTTTTGTTGTAATGCTTCATTTTCTATATAGATATAAAAGCAGTTTTGTATGAAGTATGTAGTTTTGGAATGATACAAACATCTTGCATTAAATATGCTAAAGTATAAATTATTAACATGTAAGTAACATAGAGCAGCATGAAACATATGCTACCTGTTACAGCACCAGGAGATAACAGAAAAGACAAACATTTATGAATAAAATTATTGCATTGCGTAAAAAAAAAAAAAAAAAAAAAAAAAAAAAAAAAAATTAAATAATTCAAACCAATCGATTTGCTTACGGGCTGTTTATTACAGAAATAATCTTAATGTGTTTTTAAGGTTTTTTTTTCAATGCTATAGTTCAATCTATATGTTGGTACGGTTTTAATAAAATCATATTAATACATTTTTGTTTAAAATATTAACTCCACTTTTACTTAATTTCCATTTCTTAATTTATCTATTTAACTTGTGAGTCATATTTATTTGGTATTTCATTATAATTTCACAGGTACAGAACATGGTTATGATTGATGTTAAGTAATGAGTATTTCTGTTTGTAAAACAATTTACAATGTTTTATATATTTAAATTTATCCTTTTATATTTCTCTATTTTTTTTTTGGCAACACCTTTTAATATATTGTGTTAATTCTCTTTAATTCAGGGACATGACAAAATCATTCACAGAGAATAGCATGATGCCAGAGTCCCAAAGCACTTCAAACTGGACTGATGAATGCCTAAGTTCCCAAGACGAGCATGACATGGAGAAGAACAACAGGGAGCATGACAGGATGAGCAAGGGAGAGGATTATGAAGATGATGATGAATTTAACAGACTAGAAGGCGACGAAGATGAGGAAGATGAGGAAGAAGAGGAAGGCGACGATCAAAAACCTAAAAGGCGGGGACCCAAGAAAAAGAAAATGACCAAAGCGAGACTGCAGAGGTTTAAAATGAGACGCACAAAAGCCAATACCCGGGAAAGAAACCGCATGCATGGGCTCAACGATGCACTTGACAGCTTGCGTAAAGTTGTGCCATGCTACTCAAAAACTCAAAAGTTATCCAAGATTGAAACCCTTAGGCTGGCAAAAAATTATATCTGGGCTCTTTCTGAAACCCTACGATCAGGCAAAAGCCCAGATTTGATGTCCTTCGTCCAGGCCCTCTGCAAAGGCTTGTCCCAGCCCACCACTAATTTAGTAGCAGGCTGCCTTCAGCTGAACCCCAGAACCTTCCTTCCAGAGCAGAGCCAGGAAATATCCTCACATATGCAAACAGCAAGTTCTTCCTTCCCTGTTCATCCATACACATATCATTCCCCTGGTCTTCCCAGTCCACCATATGGTACCATGGACAGCTCCCACATTTTTCATGTTAAACCACATTCATATGGAAGCGCCTTGGAGCCATTTTTTGAAAGCACTCTTACAGACTGCGCTAGCCCTTCATTCGATGGACCCTTGAGCCCACCATTAAGCGTTAATGGAAACTTCTCCTTTAAACATGAGCCTTCTTCAGAGTTTGAAAAGAATTATGCCTTTACCATGCACTATCCAGCAGCAAGTCTGGCGGGACCACAGGGTCATGCTTCCCTTTACTCAAACACTGCACCTCGCTGTGAAATCCCCATTGACAACATCATGTCATATGATGGGCATTCCCACCACGAAAGAGTCATGAGTGCCCAACTAAATGCTATTTTTCACGACTAACTAGACAAAAAGTCAAAATGCATTGCAGAATCCAATTAAATATACTCAATTAATGTCTTGATTAAGGAGTCAATGCATTGGGTTGCTATATCACTGCAAAATGCAAATATTACACACTTAAAATAATGTATGTATTTATTGTTATTACTGCCTTTAGGAGAAATGAGGATGCAAATTCCTGTTCACCTTGTATTATACTCTATAGCGCTTCTATTTAAAAAAAAGCCACTCTAAGAATTGCCGTGGCTCTATTCAGATTGTGTTAATTATCTGATCCATTTGACAAAATCACAAGCAATAATTAGGAATCTATGCAATTTTTAAAGTAATAATGGGCCAATTTAAACTCTCTCTATATATATATTTTTCAACCAACATTTTACTACTTATCTTTCCCATACTGAATTATTTTGTACAGAATTTTTAATGAACTTTTATAAGGTCGATTTCATATTTTAATCCATAAAACCCCATCAATATTTTATAAAAAAAAAGAAAGAAAAAAGAAAAAAATAGAATTGTCTCTCTATTTAAAAAAAGTAATTTTAACAATTTCACCAGAAGACAAGTGCTTAGACATTTATTCTGTTATCTTAGCACTTCCTTAAGGAATAATCACGCAAGGTTGCACAATCTTGACAATTCTTTTGATGATATTCAGAAGCAAAATACTTGAGTATACAATAAAAACCTGACTTTTAAAAGCATATCAAGACGTTGCTTGACTATCACATAAAATGTGCACTGTTTTTTTTTTCTTCTTAATACTGAATTTAGTAATTCTTTTAAAAGTAGAGGAAGATCTTGCCCGATATATTTAACACATTGATTCTATAAATGTATAATCAATGGCTTATCACATGGAGCCTGCAGTTGATCAGGTTATCAATATTCAGATGTATTTCTGTAGTAGGTAATTAGTGCAGTAGGTACAATTTTCACACTACTTATTCCATAAATATAGATCAATAGATATATTGCATGTACAATGCAGTCCACATAATGTGATGTTTGAAGTGTATAATGCTGGTTCAACTTGAATCAATTTGTACTGTAATTTTATTTGCAATCTTGTATATTATTATGATGTATTGCCACAACACATTGGGGATTTAAAATATACATCTCCGAACCACTTATATTCAAATAGTATTGAACATTTGGTAACATGTTGTATTTCTCTATTGTGATTTTCTTAGTGTATGTAATTACTATGGGATTATTGTTTTATTTTGATAGTTCATAAAAGTGCAAAATGTATTATTTGTAGAATAAAGGAAATCACAATTTGTTATTAACGTGTGTGTGTGTGTGTGTGTGTGTGCATTTTAAACTTTCTATTTCATCACTACACTTGGTTACAGAGAAATTGTAATTAGGCACTTCTCAAGATTTGTTTCTTAAACGTTTCTTTGTTTGAAAATGTGGCCTTCAATATTGAAAAAGTAAGAAAATATATTTTGGCAAGCTTGGGCTACCAGAAACTCATAAAATTTTCCCTTTTTTCATGATATTTTCTCTTCCACCATGACAGGTGTGAGGATCAAAGTTCATTTTTTTCAAACTCTGAAAAGCATTGTAGCTTTTCTATTTCTGCTTCATCTTCCATCTGGAATTCTTCTTGATGACGGAGAATAATTTTGCGCCAGTTTAGCAGACAACAGTAATGATAATACATTAAAGCATATGTCTATGTCTATGTATGACAATATATCTTTATTCATTGTCTTCTCAATAACGTTATTGCATTATAGATATAACATTTTTAACAAATGTTTGAACGTTTAATGACATTAAAAAAAATATATATATATATATATATATATATATATATATATATATATATATATATATATAGATATATTATATATATATATTAATCCTAGGAACCACATATGGTAAAACCATTTTGTTCACTTGTCTTACCTCGTCCTTGACTAGAATTCCTCAAAGTCAGCTCTCTGACCCTCAACACAGATACAGCCCAGTTTCCCTGGAAGGCAGAAACAACTAAAAGACAATTCTCCTGCCCACTCTAAAATGTTACGGTGCTTGTCTTTGCCATATATCTGGTCACTGTGTATTAGTTATCTTGAGAATATGTACTTGGCAGCATTTACTTCCCTCTTGGCAGTTGGTTCATCCCTATTAGCATAGTCTGATTTCAGTGTACATTTAAGGCCATAGTTCTGGAACTATTATTGAACATTGATCATCCATATCTCCCCCTTTTTCAGAGTGCAAGCATATTATTTTAAGTCTCTGTTTGGCTCTTTATTTTAGTCTCTTAATAGCTGCCCACATTTTACAGACAGAACTGGATAGCAATTTGGATAATCTATGGGGAAAAATGCATCTACATGAAAGGCCAAATTACCACCACATTCCCTTTCTAAAACAGACTGCACCGTAAATGCCAAGTTTCCAGGAAGGGTGTCAACTTCATATTTGGTACATATCAACTTTCACTCAACTGGTAAATATCTGCAAGCACTGTTACGTCTTGAATCCTAAATTCATCTTTAGATGGGTACATGCATTGCAGCAACTCAATTTCATGAAGCTGAAGTCAAATGAGTTCCATTTGTCTGATTTGCAATCACCTGGTGAATTAATAATAATAATAATAATAATAATAATAATAATAATAAATAATAATAATAAATAATAAACAGTAATTAGTTAAAATGTAACAACAATCTATATTGAAAAATGGATAACCTAAAGAAGATACTACAAAGCTTGTATTAGTACTTTTTTTTTTTTTTTTTTTAACAAGCACATTTCAGTCAATTGATTTCTCAAAGAATAACATAAGGCATTTCTTTAGTCTGTCAAGGGGCAGCTCACATGCCACCATCTTTTATTCAAACCAAGGCAGTCACAGATGTTCCTTCTGCAGGGTAGGTTTTAATTTATGAAAATGATTTTGTTTATGCATGAATGCACTCTGCATAACACAGGACTTTTATCTGATGGGGAAAAAATACCACAGATCCAATGCCAATGTCAAGCACATATTCTGCAGAGTTCTTCTCTTTAATGTCTATTTATATAAAGCTTTGTCATATCACAACTAACCTTCTCAATTACCGCCTTTTTTCACATTAGGATTATTACCTGTCACTGCAATAAATCTGATTTACTCTAAAATGCAAAGGCAACATTAACCTAAAAAAGAATGATGAACTTTATAACGGTTTATGTTGAAACACAAAAGGGTAGACTTTGTAAATAAATGAATAATTCCGTTTTAAAATTAGTATGCAAAGTTTATTTCTATAAAGACATAAACCTATTAGTTGAAGTAAAAAAAAAAAAAAAAAAAAAAAATTGATCTCACTTTAATAATGGACTTCATTATGATTAAACTCATCAAACTGCATGGTACACGAACGATCTACATTTCGTAAAATCCAAGTCAAAATATGGCCCTAATTAAAAATGTAAGAGAACACAAATGCTATTGAGATATCATTGATTTCGGTACTGAAAAGTAAATTATTATTCGTGTCTAAATAGAATAATTTAATCCAATAGAACGCTAAATATGATTTGCAGCACTATAGCCGGTATCATATGAAAAGCGTGTTGTAATTGAATACTGAACTACAATGTACCAATCAAGGCAGTACGAAGTAAACTTCTGTAACCTGTTTTCACTTTACCCTGTCATAGTTTAATTTGTGTGTAAAGGCTACAGACAGATGTCCAGGACACGTGAGCATACGTGGCGTTACCCCTCCCCCACCCTTGTTTTTTTTTTTTTTTGGTTCAATACAAAAGTTTTACCTGGAAGTTTTAAGCTACATCTACTATAGTGTAACATTAAATGTCTCACTGTTATGTTTTAAGACTTCCACGGTTTCACACCAATGAAATAAATGAAAACATGAATCCAGAACAGTTCAAACAATAACAAAAAAAAAAAAAAAAAAAAAAAACTATAAGCAGTCACGCTATTTAAACCAGGCACAATCCAAGTTGACTTACCGGACTCCAAAAAGCCCTCTAATGTAAAAAGTCACGTGTGCTTTGCGTTGTGGTGATTGGTGGGTTGAAAGTGAACAGCTGGTGACGGGGTCATGCATTACTGGTGTTTGAAAAGCAGACAGGAAAATAGATTTTAATTTTGCCTTAGTAGTGAAGAAAAACAGTTGGTTTATTTTATCTTCAGTAGTTTATGTACTTCAGTCTTTCTAAACTGGAAATCTATTTTTGTTACTAGTTGTTTTTATCAATTTTATATTTGTAACTCAGGCTGTAATTCTGTAACAATACTTTCAAATTGAATAGATTATATCGCTGTTGACATTTCTCCTAGTTTTCACAGCTTTTGTTTTAATGACCCAAAAGTCTATTGGTTCAAAGTACATGTGGTCTTTATATATATATATATATATATATATATATATATATATATATATATATATATATATATATATAATATATATATATATATATATAATCATACAATTAAATAACAAATTATAATCTAACACCCTCACTGTTTCCAGTTAAACATAAGTACAAAGGCTATGCTAGCAATTCTGTACAACAGGAAGAAATCATTCAAAAGTGGCATTTGCCTCAAGACCATTGTTTTTTAAGAAATGTATTGTCTCAGCTCAGATATTTCTGCAATCTATTCAATTATTTACCTAGTGTAGAAGAAGAAGAAGAAGAAGAAGAAGAAGAAGAAGAAGAAGAAGAAGAAGAAGAAGAAGAAGAAGAAGAAGAAGAAGGAAATTAGACTGTAATAAACTTTAGAATAATCAAATGTTGAGATACAGTAAAGAAGTCTTGATTGGAAGCAGTTCCGATTTTTATTTTATTTGCTTGACCTTCTTTTACTTTAACAGCTTGGCCACAGTGAGTGAAATCTTATAGCGTTATCACTGCTTATAGCTACAGTGGTGCCCATACTCATAGACCCCTCTATTCATTTCAAGGATTATTCCCATGAGTAGCATGGAATATTTGTATTTATATATTATTATATATATATATATATATATATATATATATTATATATATATACTATATAATATATATATATATATATATATATATAACCATGTGTTGTAAGGCGCAATGTTTAGGCATATATATATATATATATATATATATATATATATATATATATATATATATATATATATATATATATATATATATATATATATATATATATATATAATAACACTGGGTTCATGTCGTCAAAGTAAACGCCTTGTTGTTGGGTTGTATTGGCTTTGTGTGATTGACCGATTACATATCATCAGCACTTCACCCCTCCCTACCCTTCAGTTACATATTCCTATTTAGTTCTATAACTGACAGTTTGTGCACATAACCTACTATTACAGCGTAGCTCTATTTATGGGACACAAGCAGTCACGCACACAGTACATGTAACCAATGCTGTCTTTTTGCTGCCGGTACTGTAATGTAGTATTTATTTATTGATATTTTGTGGCTGATGTAGTATAGCAAGGGCCTGTTTTCATTATAATGAAATTAAAATCACAATGTAGCGCGGACGAGCATGCGCGCGACCTAAGCAGAGGACGCCCAAGCGAGCGCGCTCAGCATGTAACCAAAGGCTATCTAAAAAGCAAGTTTCATAGCGTAACCTTAAGCCAAGGTGCTGCACTGAACCGGAAAACAACCTTACAGGAGAATTGGTTAAAATATAAACATTTGTCATGTTTGAAACTCCTCGCAGATCTGCTACCGTTTTAAATGCCTGGTCTGGGAGCTTAGAAGACTTGGAGCAGCAGACGCAACCGGTGTCTCCAGTCAGCACAGACAACACAGGCAAGAAAAAGAAGAAAATGAAACCGCCGCTACGCTCTGTCGCGGTCTCGCAGCTTTTCGCCTTGGAAGATGCTGCAGACTCCCAGGCCGAAGAAAGCAGAACTGAGGAGAAATGCCACACAGAAAGAGACGCCGAGGAGTCGATCATTAGGGGTATATTTAAAATAGAAAAAAAGAGCTGCGACGTAGAATTAAGAGCGAGTAGATTGGTATGGACTCCAATCGAGCCCGAGACCCCTACAGGTGGGTTGTGATGTGTTTGCACAGTTTCTATGACAATGTAGGTGACTGATGTGTATTTATGACTAGTGTAGTAATGGTAGTGAAGCCATGGTAAACATAGGTGCATAGCATGCACTTTACAGTTTCTTTACTGTTTTTAACCTTTATAAATACTGAAGTGCAGTAGGATACGAATGTAAATTTGAAATTAGTAACCCACATTATATATATATATAATGTGTGTGTGTGTATGTGTGTGTGTGTGTGTGTGTGTATGGACACAAACAAGATGCTAAATATGTAACGATTATCAGTCATCCTAATTGCTTAAAATAATAATATATTTACAACATATAAACGTGTAAGATGCTGTAACTACAAAAAAATATGCACTGCATTCAATTATGTTTACTTGTGATTTATCTTTAGTTTAGAAAGTTCTGACTAAGTATATCTCTTTTTAGTATTACAAGATGGGTGCTCTACATGCACATACTGAGTGATAGAGTATTGATCGCTTTGAATCTCAGATGACACAATTGGGCCATATTCAGGAAGCTTAAATTTAGTTTTAGATTAATTTATGTTTGGCATGTTCTCATGGCCTTGCAAAGTTTTATGAATACTGCAAATCATACCCCCAAGTGCCCTGTTCAGAGTGCTGCAGTTTACAAGCCTTATACAATTTAACACTGGAGGTGAAGTAGGAAACAGTGCCTTAAAATAATAATGGCTTCAGATTACCACGGTGTTTTGGGTAAATATGCGTCCTAATTAAAATGTATTGAGTTTATTCCAGCTCAAGTGGACAAGGGCACTGTCCACATTAAAAAAAAAAAAAATAGGTAAAGGTCATCAAAATGGGCAAGTGTACCTTCAGACACATTTTCACCATGGGCATCATCTTTTGCACACAACACCTACCTTGGATCCCTTTTCTCCATGGCATTGTTCATTGACAAACACAAATGGAAGAAACACATCACCAGTATATTGTCCACGAGAGCTGGAACGACCCTATTACTCTTTATTTAAAAATAAATAAATAAAAAAAATATTTTTTTACATCAGATATTTTAAGGTAAACAAAAGTCAAGTAGATAAATGTTTTTGGCTGATGCATCAGTGTGATCAGACAATTCTTGCTACTTTTTTATTTCTAATTCTTTAGCAAATATAAACAGTTAAGTTTCTGCTAGATACCATCTGACATGATCAAAAGATATTACCGGTACCAGTCAATTAATGTAAAAGTTGATGTACTATAGAGATTAAGTTACATTCTCTTTATAAAGGGCAATGGGATAGTCTGTGTACAACAGCTGACCTATAGTGACCATACTACTCTGGGCAGGTTTCCATTTCACTAAATAAGTTCCTACTGAAGTGAAATTCTTAACACCTAGAACATGTATTATTATTATTAAATATGAATATTATTATATATTTTCATGAATTGGTTCATGGTCAAATTATGACTAGGCTTTTAGTTTCAGAGCTTTGTGAAAAAAAGAAGCTGCTTCTCCTATCATGGGGTCAGATCATTGGATAAAGGATACAGAAAGTAATGCAGCTAAGTGGGACCAAGTTAACATGGATTAGTTAAAAAAAAAAACCTTCAAACCAGTTCTAAAATGAGTGGGAGGCAAGGAAGTGAAGACTCTTGCTGCAGCACTTTGAGCAATCTGGTTCAAAACCAAACACTGTGATTGCCAACAAAGCCTTGCACTGATCTGTCTTATATGAAACAAAGGCTTGTATAATAACAGAGATGCACTGCTTGTAGCAGAATATAATGGCAGATGCAGTTCTGCCTTCAGTGCATCATTTCCTTCCTGATAGGGATGGACAGTGCCAAGATAACAGTGCTAGAAATAGAGGGGTCAGAGACTGGTTTGAAGAGCACAGCAGGGACTTCATATATATCCACTGGCCTGCCCAATCACAGAATCTCAGGCTAGTCAAGGCCCTGTAGGACAAACTTGACCAACATATCCTTGGAAGGCAGCCTCAACCTGCTATTTCAAAACTGAACAATAGGACTGGTTTTAAATGCTTTTGCTTCTGTGAGATATCTAGAAATGACATACATAGAAATGGTGTGTCAGTTATTAGAAAACTTGAATCCTAAAAAAACATTAAAGTAATTGTAGCTAAAAAACATAGTTCCATAAAATCTATCTGCCATGAACATCCATTCGGTATATTGGTCTCAAATATGCAGTGTTGAAAGAAGCACTTGTTATAGTAAACATGTATTGTTATTTCAAAGAATGATATCTCATACTGCACTAGGTTAAAGAAAACTCTTATAAACCATGCTTTTAGACTGTCTTGTACTTCCTGGGTCATTTCACCTGGAGAGGAAAATTGTCCCCACCCCTTCACCGTCTTTTTTTCTTGTCAATAACTAATCACCTGCTTCCCCAGTTGACTTGGACATGCTTTCAGTCAGTAGCATGCTTTGACCCAGAAGACACTTCTGGGGTGAAATGACCCAAGAAGTGCAAGTGCAAACAGATAACCCACGAGTAAGGCTTAGGAACCGAGAGCTTCATTTAACCTATAGTAGTACCAGCTATCATGTTTTAAAATGAACATACATGTGTGCTGTAACATGTGTTTCTTTGCACATTGACCTAATGTAGCTAATATAAGTGCAAAATCATATATATATATATATATATATATATATATATATATATATATATATATATATATACACACACACTCACATACACATACAGTGCCTATAAAAAGTCTACACCTCCTTGAACTTTTTTCACATTTTGTTGTGTCAGTGCCTCAGAGTTTCATGCATTTAAATGAGGATTTTTTTTCCACTTATCTATACACCATACTCCACACTGTTAAGGGGAAAAAAGCAGTCTTCAAGTCATGCCACAAATTTTCGATTGGATTTAGGTCGGGGCTCTGATTGGGCCACTCAAGGACATTTACCTTTTTGTTCCTTAGCCACTCCAGTGTAGCTTTGGTTATGTACTTTGGGTCGTTGTCATGCTGAAAGGTTTCAGTTTCCTTGAAGAGAGCAGCAGGTTTTCCTCAAGGACTTCTCGGTACTTTGCTCCATTTATTTTCCCTTCTATCCTGACAAGTGCCCCAGTCCCTGCCGATGAGAAACATCCCCATAACATGATGCTGCCACCACCATGCTTCACAGTAGGGATGGTGTTCTTTGGGTGATGCGCTGTGTTGGGTTTGCGGCAAACATAGCGCTTTGCATTTAGGCCAAAAAGTTCCATTTTAGTTTCGTCAGACCACAAAACTTTTTGCCACATGGCTACAGAATCTCCAGGGTAGTTTTTGGCATACTTCAAACAGGATTCAAGGTGGGCTTTCTGGAGTAATGGCTTCCTTCTTGCCACCCTACCATACAGGCCATGTTTGTTTAGTGCTTGGGATATTGTTGTCACATACATACTTTGACCAGTCTTGGCCATAAGAGCCTGTAGCTCTTGCAAAGTTACCATTGGCCTCTTGGTAGCCTCTCTGATCACTCTCCTTCTTGCTCGGTCATCCAGTTTGGAGGGACAGCCTGATCTAGGCAGGGTCTTGGTGGTACCATACACCTTCCACTTCTTAATAATCATCTTGATTGTGCTCCAAAAGATATTCAAGGCCTTTGATATTTTTTTATACCCATCCCCTGATCTGTGCCTTTCAACAACTTTGTCCCAGAGTTCTTTTGAAAGTGCCTTGGTGCTCATTTTTGAGTCTTTGCTTTTGAATGCACTACCCATTAGAGGGAACCTACAGGAACTGCTGAATTTATCCAAAATCATTTGAATCACTACAATTTAACACAGGTGGAAGCCACTTAACTTGGTGTGTGATTTTGAAGGTGATTGGTTACACCTGAGCTAATTTAGGATTGCTATTACGAGGGGGGTGGACACTTATACAACCAAGTTATTTCAGTTTTTATTTTGAATTAATTTTATACAAATTTTAGAATATATTTTTTACTTGGAAGTTGTGGGGTAGGATGTGTAGATAAATGAAAAAATATATATTTTAGTGCATTTTAATTCCAGGCTATAAGTCAAGAAAAGGTAAATTTTTTTAAAGGAGTGTAGACTTTCTATAGGCACGGTGTGTGTGTGTGTGTGTGTGTGTATATATATATATATATATATATATATATATATATATATATATATATATATATATATATATATATATATATATATATATATATATATATATATATATGGAATTATTTTGCCACAAATCAAGAAAAAATATACTGTTCAACCTCTTTCTTGGTAATGTGGGAAGTGAATTTAGTGTTGTCAGTGTTGCCACTAGTTGACATATTGTGCAGTGCAAAAATATTGTTCATTCAACTCAGTGTAGTACTTTTTTAAACAAGATTACATGATACCCTTATTCCCAGGAGAGCAATGGCCTATGATTGAAAGCCTGGGTGAAACCTTTTAGTCAAAAAGCATGTTGAAGTTTAATGTGATTGCCTATACTGTCTGATATGTGAACCTTTAATGATGACATAAATCTAGCATCTTTCTTAACCATAGAACCTACCTGCCTTTGAGGCTTAAATGCTTTACTTAACGTGGTAAAGTAATCAGTTTGTCGCTAGATTTTTTTATAACCCGTACCATGCCCAGATTTTTTGTTTCAATCAGGAGGTAAATATGTTGTTTTAATTATGGATTGTCTTCCTTTTTTTTAGCTATGAAGAAATAACTCTCTATAACTAAGAATCATCATAAAAACATTTTTTAGAACAATTTAATAAAAACAAGCATACTGTAGTAACTGCCACATAATAAAATGCAATATGGTGCCAAAAAAGTCATGTGGAACAGATGTGCTTGTAATAGACACCAGTCATATGTTACGACCACCAAGTAAGGCATCTGTCAGTCTAATGGACAGTCAGCAAATGTCCAAGTAAATGATACCCAGAAAAAAAAAAGAACTTCTGTTCGATAAAGAGGAATATGTATATTTGCATATTCCCTCACATTTTCTTGTTTTAAATGTATTTTTATGATATATTTTAATTGTATTGAAAGATGCAAAATATTTCTTCTGTACTGTTTTGTACTGTAAGGTCTGTGTTGTTGAGTTTAACTCTTTAGATTATGGAAATATTGTGTTAATGTTATGTGGAGTGTATCTACCAAGTGAGTGCCAGCTTCTTCAATTTTCTCATGTCAGCTACTGTATATACATGTTTGTTACACTTCAGTTTATTTAGACAAAATTATTAACTGGAGGAAAAAGACATTCTCATTAATTCTTTTAAGAGTCATGAAGCACTCAATAAAAAAAAAAAAAAGGTCTCATAAACCTTGTTTCAAAAGAAGAAAGTCTTAAACATTAAGCATGTTGTGAGCACTGACATTTAGTAAAACTGAAAATCATACAATTTTGCAGCTTCCTAGAGCTGGTCTTGTGTTTTGATTTTTTTTATGTAAAGCATAGGTTGCATTTGTGTCTATAATACACGCCAGTGCTGTTAAGCCAGAACTCTCATTACAAAGAAAGCATCTAATCACCCCCTATGGCCTTTACCAAATGCTATCACAAAACTGCCAAAAATTGCAGAAAAAGCACTCATAAGATAGGTTTCTGTGTTTTATGGTAATGTGAATTTATTTTGCCTTGGGATATTTTATTTTAGTAGTGTCCTCTGTCCTCTAGGAAGGGAAGGTCTGGCACATTTGGACAAATTAATTCCAGTAGGTAAAATTGTAGAGAGTTGAAATTAAAAGCCTTAAAAAGTCGAATTCCTACATTTAGCCAACTGGTATCGAAAATATTAAGATTTTTCAAATTAAATATTTTAGCAGATGTTGTCATTGACTTTTTTTAAATTGCTCTGTTGCTTTGCACGACAATAATAGTATGATGCAAACGTTGCGAAAAAAAAAAAAGTCAAGTATATGTCGTATAATGTTGTAATACAATTATACTGTTAATAATACGTATGTACAAGGTTTTTTTATAATATTAGTAGGGGCATATGACAATTACCTTGGGGGGACCCCCCCCCCCCAAAACTAGACTTGTACATTTATTCTAATTCAGCTTTACATTGTTATTATTAAGTAGGCTTATTGTGAACTATACTTCTTGCACGTCTGGTCATTTTCAGAGAGGAGTAAAACAATGATAAGGCCATAAAACTAGCAAGATACAACTTTGCTGGATGGTGCAGTTAAATTACTGTCCTGTGTAGTTTCTTGGTGGTCCTTACTTTTAAAATTATTTTGCACTTGCCCCAGAACACATCTTTACATTGTGCCTTACCCTTGGATTAAATGTGTAATTCATGGGGTTTCCATGCAAGTTTTTTTTTTTTTTAACTCAAGACATTTACACGAGAAACATGTCTCACCTAATATTATTTTTTGGGGTTTTTGTTCGCTCAGTTTATTTTACTTGAGTAAATCGTGCTTTTCACCCAACGTCATGCACATTAATGGGAAAGGTGGGGGTTGATGTGTAAATTCGCTGTGCATAAAGAACTCGTGCTGTTTTTGAAGATTACTAGTGACATTTTGTGAAAATGTGGTTTCCATGAACAGAGAACTGGTACATGAGTGAATCTAAGCTGCTGTAATAAAGCAAAATACTCTTGCCCAAATTGTTTTTCAGATGTCATTAGTGGGGTGTATTGTCGTTAGTAGTGAATACTGTTGCAACTAATTTATCTTACGACTCATTAATTAAAAATAAACTCAGAGGTATAAAATAAAACAGACCGACAGATATATCTAACAGGTGTGGTAAATGACCGCGAATGGAGTTATGCGTCCTGAGCCGTAAGCAGAGGTCATCTACCGCACGATAATGCCCACATTGAGAGGGCTCTATCGCTATTAGAAAATGATTTATTTATTTTCTCTTTAAAAAAAACTCAGGAGATGCAGCGTATACTGCCCGGGCTTAGAAACCCTACCAGCCCGGACAGCTAACAGCTGCTGAGGAAGCATTCAACACCACACTTGGACAAATATGGGTACAGTGGCTCTCAAAAGTATTCACCCTGTTTGGACTTTTCCACATTTTATTGTGTTACATCATGGAATCAGAATGGATTTAATCAGGAGTTTTTGCCACTGATCAACACAAAAAAGTCCATAATGTCAAAGTGAAAAATAAAATCTACAAATTGTTCTAAATGAATTACAAATATAAAACAGAAAATAATTGATTGCATAAGTATTCACCCCCTTTGCTATGACACACCTAAATAAGCTCCGGTGCAACCAGTTGTCTTTAGAAGTCACATAATTAGTTGAATGGAGTCCACCTGTGTGCAATTAAGGTGTTTCACATGATTTCAGGTTAAATACACCTGTGTCTGGGAGATCCCACAGTTGGTTAGTACATTTCTTAACAAAAACTACATCATGAAGACGAAGGAACATTCAAAGCAAATAAGGAATAAGGTTCTTCAAAAGCACCAATCAGGGGTAGCATATAAGAACATTTCGAAGGCATTGAATATCCCCTGGAGCACAGTAAAGTCCATTATTAAGAAATGGAGAGAATATGGCACAACTGTGAATCTGTCTAGAACAGACCATCCTCAAAATCCGGGCGAGAAGGGCACTAGTCAGGGAGGCCACCAAGAGACCTATGGCAACTCTAAAGGAGTTACAGTCTTCCACAGCTGAGCTGGGAGACACTGTGCATACGGCAACAATAGCCCAGGTGCTTCACAAAACTGGCTTTTATGGGAGAGTGGCACAAAGAAAGCCATTGTTGAAAAAAACTTGCATCAAATCTTGGCTAGTTTGCCAGAAGGCATGTGGGAGACTGTGAGACCAAGTGGAACAAGATTCTATGGTCTGATGAGACCAAAATAGAGCTTTTTGGCCTCAATGCTAAGCGCTATGTTTGGCGCAAGCCTAACACCGCACATCATCCTGAGAACACCATCCCTACCGTGAAGCATGGTGGTGGCAGCATTATGCTATGGGGATGCTTCTCTGCGTCAGGGCCTGGAAAGCTCGTGAAGATAGAGGGCAAAATGGATGCAGCAAAGCACAGAGAAATCCTGGAGGAAAACCTGCTGAAGTCTGCAAGAGACCTGGGACTTGGGAGAAGATTCATCTTCCAGCAGGACATTGACCCCAAACATACAGCCAGAGCCACACTGGAGTGGCTTAAAAACAAAACGGTCAATGTCCTGGAGTGGCCCAGTCAAAGCCTGGACCTCAATCCAATTGAGAATATGTGTAAAGAGTTGAAAATTGCTGTTCACCAAGGTCCCAATCCAACTTGATGAAGCTTGAGCAATTTTGCAAAGAAGAATGAGCAAAAATTGGAGTGTCCAGATGTGCAAAGCTGGTAGAGACTTATCGAAATTGACTCATGGCTGTAATTGCTGCCAAAGGTGCCTCTACCAAATATTGACTCAAGGGGGTGAATACTCATGCAATCAATTATTTTCTGTTTTCTATTTTGTATTTGTAATTAATTTAAAACAATTTGTAGATTTAATTTTTTACTTTGAGATTATGGACTTTTTTTGCATTGATCAGTGGCAAAAGCTCCTAATTAAATCCATTTTGATTCCATGTTGTAACACAATAAAATGTGGAAAAGTCCAAGGGGGGTGAATACTTTTGAGAGCCACTGTAGTGGGTACTTGAAAGGGAGGTGGCAAATACTGATGAAATGGACTGAAGTGCATTAATTTGTTTCCAAAATTGCCACTGCCTGCTGTATCCTGCACAAACTCTTGTCAACAACAAAATTAGGCGTTCAGGAATCAGTGGCTGCCTGTGAGACAGAAGGGGAAGGTTACAGTCTCACGAGAAAAAAAAAGCGGCACTGCCTTTCACAACAATCCCAAAACAAGCTCAACCCATGTTAGAGTGAGTGTTTATGCAACTTACAACCCGCAACTAAAAACCAAGCCCGATTCAACTTATTATAAGCGGACTTGGCAACGGTGAAGGTTGCCTCAGCCTCCAGTTTCAATTGGACAGCAACGATCTGAGGAGGCTCGTGTTGTCAAAGATTCTCTCGTTTCTTTTAAGTTGTGTTTGATTTACTGTTGATTTAAATATTAATGATGCAAACAAATAAAACACAATCAATATGTTCATTTGCAATTTTATTTGGTCAGTTCTTAGAGAGCACCAACAACTTGTTGGATGTTTGTTGCACTGCTGGCTCATGACATCCAGTTCAACAACTATATTTATTAACATGGAGAGCAGACACACCTTGTCTTTGGACATACTGTAGCTGGGATTAAAAAAAGGACGGGAATTAATTCAGTTATGTTTAAGCAGCTCACTTGCTGTTCGACTTTAACTTTAGCATATGTTTTACAGCAAGGGTATTCTCAAACAGCTGCTTTAATACTATAACAAAGGCATAATGCAGTTCATGGTAAGTGGTTTTATACAGAACTGTAAACCCCCAAGAGTTATACAACATGACAGTCCAGACACAGCAAAAAACAATTATGAAAAAAGCAGCTTGCGTTATCATTAAGGTGAACTACACCATTGCTAACTATAAAATTGCCCTTCAGACACTGCTTTCTGCCATCTTGGAATCCACAGTAACAACTGACCTGCTCACTTGCAATGTTTATAGTTAAGGATAAACACACTCATTAACATTTACACATGAAATGCAGGTTTCCATGCGAAACTGGGTGTGGATTTTCTTGTGTGTTTCGATATTTACACGAGTAAATGAGATTTACCCTATCCCTCTCTTTGGCTGTTTTTTTTTGGCCACAGACCTGATTTACACAAGTAATTCTCCCAAATGTGTATGCGCAAATTGACCCGCGTGGAAACCTCATGATTTAGTACTTTTAAAAATGGCTATATAAGAATAGCAGAGGCATAATTAATGGCTTAAAATATGATTTTTAAGCACCTATAATCATATATTTTACGGATGTAAAAGATGCTAAATACATGCCTAGAAACAAATTAACTCAGTATGTTCCTGGTCAGTAATACAATCCAACCTGCTTACAGTGACTACTTAAGAGACTAGTTGAAAGTGTTCTTTAAAATAGTTGTAGATGATTGAACGTGGAAAATGTATTTACACAGAGAGACATATGATTGGTCATTGTGCACAGGTGGTCCTTCTTTTATAGTTAGTCTCTTTATATTACAGATTTGACTGTAATCCTGTCTGCATGCAGATTGCAATATTCCATCAGTGTGTAGATACTATATTATTATTAAACAAATAAAATGCTCCATTTCAGTTGGAGAAGACAATTAATCTTGGGATTAATGTTCTAGTCTTCTTTGTTAGCTAAACTAATGATCTATAGCCATGATAAACAACAGTACTGGATTCTGAGAGTTAAGATTTTCTTCACAGATGGAGCCTAGAATCCAGTTAGCTAGAGTAGAATCTTGTTTAGCTAGATTAATGTAACTATTGTTGAATATCCTGTATCACCTTGATTTAGTCAACACCATTATTTTATTTTTTTAGAAACTGCTAATATATGCATTGGAACTCTGTTTATCCGCGTGCTTGGGGGACTTAGGTCCACGGATGTGTGAAATCCGCAGATAAATTAGGTGTTACTGTGTGTGACTAGAATGAATGAATAAAATACAAAAACTAGTAATGTAGTGTTACTGAAGATGTATGCAGCATAATATATTACACAGAAGAATGTTTTAAAATGAGTTTACTTTGACAGTGTTACTCCTAAATCTTCAAAATGCGATACACCTCCAACCCTGTTTCCATACCCTTTTCTGTTACCATTTTATATATATATATTTCCATCAAAAAGTACAATTCTATAAAAATGGTTTTACTTTAAAATGAATTAAACAAGCCTGCTGTTATCATCACGGTTACTGTTATCCAATTTGGCGTTAAATGCGGTATGTTGTAGATTGACGCATGCTTCATTATGTTTGTGTGTGTGTGTGTGTGTGTGTGTATGTGTATATATATATATATATATATATATATATATATATATATATATATATATATATATATATATATATATATTTTCACCATGGTAACAGAATAGACCTTGCTTTTAAATGGCACTGAAAGTTAATAGTGGATAATGTCATATTTGCAGTATGAATTGCTGATTCTGCTTTATGTAAAACCTTGTGTTTTATTGATTGATTTATTTTGCAGTATAACACTAATTTGACTGTTACATCCTTGTTTATTTGCTTCAATACACATTGCTAGTGGTGTTGCAATAAATATATATTGTAATAAGCAATACATCCCAGTGTAGTGGTACCCCAAATATGGAAAACTATTTTGTAAGAAACAATATTTTAAAAACATGTTCTACATTACACTTATGATACGTAGCAGTATGGCAGTATGGTCATACCTGCTGTTTGCCCCATAATTCCATTTCACTGCCACTTGGGTCACAACGCGCTTAATGTTTAAGACTGTTGTCTTTTGAAACTAGGTTTCTGAGACCATTATTAAATAGTGCTTTATGACTCTTATAAGAATTAATGAAAATACCGTTTTGCTTTCTCATTACAAGTTAGAACATAGATAGAACACTCTCTTAACTACAACTACAATGCTCCAGTGGTGTAGCCCTTTCATTAGAAATTCAGCACTGGCAACTTGCGATTTTGTAGCAAGGTATAAAAGAAACAGGTAGTTGTGAGCCTGGTTAATATGGCTTGGAGGAATTTAATTGACCATTAAATCCAATGCTTTATAAATGTATTTTCCTGCTTCTCTGAACATGCCTTCAATTTTGAGGAACTAATTGTACCTTTGAGGTTACTTGAGCCTAGTTTATAGTGTCCAGGGATAAGACAAAGTGACAAACATTTTTCAATCATTAATGGCTTAGTTTCCATTATTCTCTAATAAACACTAGAGATCTTTAATGCAATTTAAATGTTAATTAAAGATTTTGTTCTTTATAAGTGGCTGAAAATGTTAATGGAGAATGCCAGCATTATTTACAATAACCAAATGTAGGTCAGATTGATCTTTTCAGCAGTAGGCTAAATATAATGATACAGTAGGTGCTGATCTGATTTTACAGCTAAGGCTTGATATAGAAACAAAGGATGAAAGAACACATAATTATTATAGCACATATATCTCAGGTCTCACAGGCCCTCATTAGCACTAATCTTACCTAATGTTACCTTTTGTAAGGTAGTCCAAGATTTAAGACAAATAAAATAACTAATCAAAGCAGTTGGAGGGTGACAATTTCTAATATAATCAGAAAATCTAAAGATGACAACTTCTAATATAATCAGAAAATTAAAGCAACAGATGTTACACTTTGCCCAATGATATGTCTCCTAGAAACAAATATTTGTAGAGTGCAGGTTCATTGGTAGAAAAACAAAAAATGGGAAAAACACAACCTGAATTACTGGCATTGCCAGCAAGTCCTTGTGTAACAACACTTTATTACTATAGTGCTTTTCATGAAACACCTGAGGGGTTTTTATGTTTTAAAAAAAAAACAAAAAAAAAAAAAAAAAAAAAAAAAATATATATATATATATATATATATATATATATATATATATATATATATATATATATATATATATATATATATATAATCACTTCTTGTATCCAGTAACAATTTAAAAATATAAATACTGAATTTGTGTCAGTCTGGGCATACCATCTATAGGCACAGGTGGAAAATATGGTATTAGACAACATGCAGGGCAACACATGGCACAACACAACATGGGGCAAAGAGCATGCAATCTGACCTGGCAACACATCTTTTATTTGGACAGGTTTCAATAAACAGTATTAGTTTTGTTTGTAAACACATTAAGCATTGAGAAATATTTGGAGCCCTTACAGTATATTAATGACTTGAAACTGGTCTAACTGCATTAAAACAGCACCAAAAATACAAAATCACGGAAACTATTCTGAAACATTAATGTTCTTTAAAAATTGTATTAATGCAGTATATAGTCAAACTAAATGAATACGGAATTGGTGATATGATTTAATCCTTACAGTTGAATTCTCCCAGTTTAAAATACCCAATTACTACTTTTTAACTGTATTACTAGGTAAGCCCAATCAGTTTAATCTTTTACAAAAACTGATAATTAAAAAATCATTAATAATATTATAATATGCAAATGGCACCCCGTGTACTCACTGAGCAAGATTAGTGCTGGGAGGAAGCTTGTATCCATCTGGAAGCAATAAACTTTTCTAGGAGACTGCACAGTTTTATTTAATCTTAGGACTTCTCACTGTGAATGAAATTAAGGGTTGTTCCGATCATGTCATTTTAAATCAGTCTCACAAATGCCAAGAACTGACAGTGACAACATAGTGAAACACAGTTTGACTTGCAATATCATATTCTGTTTATTTTAAAACCAGAATGAGAAAGGAAGTTTATTATATTCTATTTAAGAAATAGCCACTTTTCTGTACAGAGTGTGTGTGATATAATGTATATTTGAACTGTATAGTTAACAATGAAAACCAGAAGTCTAATTTTACCTGCACTGCAGATACCAAGGATAAAGGAGTTCTAGCCAAATTATCAGTTTTTTAGTTTAATAAGTTTATTTATGCCTGTATTAAAACATATATTTATAAAGGAGAACCGGAACACATTCTGAGAACTCAAAATATACACAATTTAAAGTGCAAAGTATTTTTTGTTTTGTGTATCTAGTAATATAAGGTGAATCAAGTAAAATCTTTTAGGTAAATCGTTTTTTTTTTTTTGTTTGTTTGTTTATCTTTGTACCTTATATTTAGTGTTTTGAAGTTATGGAATAAGTATATTTTTTTTTATAACAAACATCCTAACATTTATTGTTAAAATAAATGGGTACACACCTTACAGAAAGAGTAAATTTTGTATCTTATGTCATTTCACTGTCCACCCTGCATGGTGTCTTCTAAACATCATATTGCTAATACTTTTGTCTGGCAGAAATAGCAAGTGAGAATGCTTTACATTTATTTTCAGTAACACTTTAAAACAAAAGTCTGAATTTATTAAAACAAAAAAATAGATCTCACACTTACATTTTAAGAGATATTTCTGCTTTGCCATTTACTTTTAATCAGTTTTAAAGCTGCACAATTGCTATAAAAACCCCTGCCAGTCAGGGTTTCAGAAGTTAATGAAGACTATATCCTATGTCTTTACACCAATGGACTTTGCAGGTATAAGTCTATTTGAATAAAAAAAAAAAGCAAATGAAACATTTTACTTTTTAAAGCTTGTAAACAAATGAAATCAATAAAACATTCACATTTGACAGGCTTGCCACTGTTTTGACTGAGAAAGACAAATACATTTCTAGAACAACAAAGACAGACAGGGTTCTTTATTATAAAGAATGAGTATCAAAGGATTAAAGCCTGGAGCAGCCTGTTTGATGGTGGATTTTCTTTTTATATCCTAACAGATATGTGCTTTCAGACTGGCATTGTTAGGCAGCAAGTTTTTGAAAGGATTGCATTGTTTGTTTGTTTTTTTGGACAAAACAAGCATATCATGGCATCCTGAAATCAGCAAATAAAATGTGCTTTATATATCTCAGCTAAACAATAAGGAAAATAAAAAGGCTCGCTCTCATGCTCTTCATTAACATGTAAGGCATTGACTCCAACCTGCCCCTCTACAGCAGTTAAAGGGAGTTTTTTTCTGCTGAAACAGGTATAAAAACAACCTTTACTGTTCTAGCTCCTCCAGTGCTTCTTCTGTCTTTTCTTATGTTTTTGATTCGCAATCAGAATTCCTTAACGTTAAATTAGTGCCAGTGGCAGCCTGCACTCCTGTGCACCTATTCCCATAGACTGATTAGCTGACAATTTGCTCACATCTGTGCAGGGCTTCTCAAACTCGGTCCTGGGGACCCCCTGTGGCTGCTGGTTTTCATTCTAACTGAGCTCTCAATTACTTAACTAGACCCTTAATTGAACTTTTTACTTTTTTTACTTTTCAGCTCTTGAACAATTACATATTTCAAATTAGCTATAACATTTGATAAGTAACTTGAACCGCAACTGTTTAATAGCTGGAAACATGTAAAAATGTCTAATTAAGCAAATTATTAGTTCAGTTAAGGGTATAGTTAAGTAATGGAAAGCTCGGTTTGAATGAAAAGCAGCAGACACAGAGGGTCCACACAGGACCGAGTTTGAGAAGCCCTGGTGTAAAGCATCGAAAGGCTATAGAGGTGGAAATGTTCCAAAATTGAAAGCATGTTTTTGAATGGCTGTAATGCTGAAGTTTTTGATTGTAAGGAACAGACTGTCCATGCTTATGTTTTTCAAGCAGGCAATTACAGGAATTACAATATGCAATTCGGCACATTACAAAATACCAGAATATGTTGTTTTAAAACCTCAGATAGTGCCGCAACACTCACATACACGCACACACACAACACACTCTCTCCTCAATTAGCAAACATTGAATTCCTATGCATCCCCCTGATTACAATACCTACCAAAATGGATATATAGCACATGTCTTCCTGGTAAACAAATCTGCATACCTTACTTTTTATGTTTATTAAGCATTTTGTTACATGAAACAACAAGGTTTTTGGACCAAAAGACTGTGTAGTAATCAAATTAATAACTACTATAACTACTATAAACTAGCTGTGACCACAGATCTTAACATTATTGAAATGATTACATTGTACTGTGCCTTGTTTAAAATCTACTGATATTGCATTTCTGTGCAGAATGAAAGCAGGAGTCCTGGTGTGTTTTCATCCTGCTGACTGTAACAGGTTAATGCAGTTATAATGATTTAGGTAACAGGTTTCTGGTTCAAAATGAAAGTGTATTCAGATGTATTGCTGTCTGTGTCCTACTGTTTTAGCACAGTGTGTGGTTTATTCAAACAGAATTGTATTATTCTTAATTGGGGAATTAGCTAAGTAAGTAGATCCAAGTGCTAAGGATGAATATTCACAGTTCAGTAAAATGTTGCTAGGCCTAACACAAATCTGCGTAGAGAAGTTGTTGTCGTTGAGTTTCATATATCAGGCAGGCTTATTTTCTAGGCTGTATTTAAAAAGTGGACATGTGCAGAAACTGGGGACACAATTAGCGTCAAGCAGATAAATCCAACTCTAATCCTGTTTACGGTCTGCATCAAACAGATGTGCCAAGATTGATTTAGACAAGGCCACAGCTTACAGTACTGTTTTTTAATGCTCGAGACTATTTCATTTCTGTAAAAGCAATGCTCAATGAGTCTAAATGTGTGTTAATTTTTGTCTCCCTGCAAACTGGTAGTTGTGTTCACCAAGTTAACACACAACAGTTTGTTCTTGTTCCTGTTCACAGAATGCCCTGTCTGAAGAGATTAGATTTATTCTCTGTAATTGAATTGACAATGAAGAGTACAACAATAAGAAGAGGTTGTGAGTTGAATAAAAAGCATGATATCCAAGACGTGTATATCTAAAGCGCTTGCAAAAACAGATGGTGCCCAGTATCTTATTAAGTAATGGGAAAGGACAGTTAATGTTCTGAAACACAGTTACAGCCAACAGGCTCCTAATGGAGCAGTAGTTCCGAATGAGAAGATGCAGGGGTACTTAGAAATATGATTGTACATCTACTTAATGTTTATTGCATTCAAAAACATATTTAAATACAGTTTAATTGTCAGACTTTACCAAATGGTAATAACATACAGCTGGAAGTGAAGTGGGAATGTAAAAGCACAGCACCACATACTGCAAATTATCTGTACAGTTGATATGTAGCATGGTTCTGGGTACTGTAGCATAGCAGACACAAATAGTAATCCTGAACTTTTTCATCTTAAAAAAATAAAAAAAAATAATAATAATTAAAAGTCCATTTGGTTTCGGCCTGCACAAATCCAGCATTTCAAAAATAATGCACTGTTAAGGCTTGCCTTTAAATTCACAAAACAGTGACTTGTTTCCATAATTTGGAAGTCATTTTCTTCATTAATGTGGTTTAAGGTTACAGATGAAGCCCAAAGAAAGAAAAAGAAGTATTAATTATACTTGTACCAGTGTGCTGCTTCTTGCGACTGATCAGAAGCAGAAATCGACAGCTTCTTATAGAGCAGAAGGCTATTCATACTGTAAAAGAAAGGGAAAAGAATATGTTTGTTTCTGAAATATATGAAATTGAATCTATATTGATTGTTGTTTTCTTTTTCAAGTTGTTGGTCTACCAACACTAGAAACTTGGAATGGGGATATCACAGCTCTACCAAACACATTCCACTTGTGACAGATTCAGACAAAGGCATTGGCTAGAATACTATAAGAAAACAAAAAGTATTAACATATTTCAAATACTATATATATAAACTAGATATATATGCAATTAAATAGTATACTTATGAAAATACCTTTGCTTTTACATTCTTGCCTATTTCCGTGCTTTTTGTCTTTCTCATGTAAACAGGAGAATCCAAGGCAGGTATGCTGTTAATTGAAGAATATGTTGAACTGAAGGAGATTTTCGCTGTCAAGCTGAAACGTCGCCGTTCTGTGGGCCAGCAAAAAGGAGGGACTCTGCTAGGCATAACCCTCTTTCAGTGTGTGAAGAAAGGGAAAAAACTAAAGGACCACGCCATCCACCTCAGCAACATGAGCGAGGACCACTGTGAGGTTTGGTTCAGACACTTCAAAGATATATTAAATGGTAAGTCTGGGTTTAAAATAAGCATTACAGGTTATTATTTATATTCCTGTACTTTACAATTGTTATTACACAATAATTATTTTGAAAAACAAAATTAATTGTGTCTATGTCTTCAAAAAGTATGTTTTAATGAATTAAACACAATGTCAATGGATTTGTAAGAGGTTTTAGAATGAATTCCTATTGTTCAAATCTCTCAGTAACTTGAATAGGATCCACGGAATCTACAAACCACAATTAGTAGATCAGATGTTAATGATACGTGATTTATTATATGCTTATAGTGTGAATTGATACTCTTAGGGTAATAAAGCAGCTGTAAATTGATAATAATGTTCCCTTACCTCATGTCCATGGAGAATGGCTTAGATGCTGTGAAAAAAACCTAATTTAATTAAATGTTACATTTTGAAAATATATTCTGAACATGGGAAAGTGCATGGTTTTCACGAAATTGTAAAATGGCTCAATATGCCGTTTCTATTCTACAGTTATACAAAACAGTGTATGGTATGAACACTTTATATCAAGTGTGTGATAAGGCACATGTTTTAAATAATTCAAAATAATAATAATAATAATAATAATAATAATAATAATAATAATAATAATAATAATAATAATAATAATAATAATAATAATAATAATAATAATGGAGTATGAAACAGCTTTAGAGTCCAGTAGCAAGCTGTGTGCTTAGTAAAGGTGTGGCTTTGCCTTCTGGACCGTGTGCAAGTGGACTATTGGACTTGGCACCAAAACCTGACAAAAATCACTACCAGCATATTAAAAAGCCTGTGGGGAAGAAAAAAAAAAAAACTCAAAAAAAAAAATAAGTTAAATATTTTACAACCTAAATTACCCTTATTTTACAGTTAGTAAGTCTAAAGTGCACATTGTTTCTGTTTTAATTAAAATGAAAACCGTTACGTCAGCATGATAACCAGATCCAATAAAATGTACAGCATCATCAGGAAATAGGATAAAATGCTAACACTAAGACTATATTACAGTTTTCAGTGTAGTATCGTCTTAATAAAGATCTATAATCCATATTAATCTCAGTATTAACACACCCCTTAGGTTACCCCTATTGCTATATGTTTATGTAACTTCTCAATGGTGAGCTTCGCTTGGACTAATAAACTACTATTATATAGTAGAATAAAATATAAAATATATGTGTTTTTTTTTTGTTTTTTTTTGTGGTTTTACAGTGTTAAAACCAATACTCCAGTAATTCGTCTACAACTGTTTTATAAAGTGATTATGCTATTACATTGGTTAGTCCTTTGTATTAGAGTTGTACGTGCTAATACGGCATGATGTAACCTGACACATTCATACTTAACAGAACTGCTTAACATTCACAACAAGGATGTAAGGGTGGTTCTTTATCTCTGTCTTGTCTGTTTGTCGAGGATTATAGTTGCTGCAAAACCGGCAGAGCTCTGGATAGGTTCAAGACCAGACCAACCGTGTTCTTTCAGGATCAGAATAAGTACCCTTTATGGTTTTTAGATTGCAATGGAAGGCTGTATCTGGCTTTGTAGTTGACATAGATATATTAACATGATCATTATTACATGCCTTGAAGGGGGATAACGGATATGACAGAGAAAATAGTTTATTTTTTATTTCTGATTAAAAAAAAATGCAGGTCTGATTCTATAGTTGGTAATATACTGCTTCACAACACCAATTTGATTTAATTGGCAAACAGTAGTCAAACATTTTATTAGGTAGTCAATGTCATTTCCTGAATATAAAAAGTCCTAAAGCTTCCGTTTTCTTTGTAATGGTTTAAGCGAACCTTTTTTTTTTTTTGGAAAACCCCAAGCAGTAACATATTCTGTGAGTTTTGTGGTTGCTTAATAATAGCACATGGTTTAGGTATAGTGGGTGGCACAAACCTGCACTACTTTTTAGCCTGCTTTTTTCTCATCATTATCTTTAAAAGCAATTACCAAGCAGTGATCAGCAAAGTCATACAGATATCTTGCAGTAAACTAGGTTCTCACATTATGACACCTGGAAAAAACATTGGCTGTGCCACATGCTAGTATGCATGAATGATCAACAAAATTACACCTTGATAGCCTCTCACAATGGTAAATAAAAGATTGCTTTGTTTCTATAGGGGGATAATCTTTGTTGTTTTATAGCCTATTAAATCACTGCTGCTGAATCATGCTCCCTAGAGGGAAGCGCTGAGCTGGATTATAGAAGCTAAATCTCCCCTCACCTGTTCTTTTTCCACTGCCTGCATCTACCCTGGATATTCTTGACATCCACATGGTTCCAATGGAGCCTTACGTTACTGAAAATAATAGAGGGACTAGCCAGAAGACATGTGGTACAAGGGTACATATTAAAAAGGTCCTGCTAAGATGAATTCTGAATGCAGAAGGCAAGATGATACGGCTTTGTTAAATCACACAGACAAAACATGTGATGCACTATGACACATGAGGTGCAAAAGCCCAGCTGAGGTAAACAGGGTCCAGATTAAACCTAGTATGTGGCCCTGTCAGAGCCATAATCAGCAAGTTTCCAGAGCCCCACTGACAGTAGTGGCACCTGTGCAATGTGTATGTCGGCCTGTATCTGGTATTCTCAGATGACAGTATGTAGATTGCCTTGGAGAGTTGCCCGAACTCTTCACTAGGATTATAAATGCAGCTTCTGTGTGGCAGGCCAATAATGCTCCTTCAGGGTTAGACCCATACAGCCTTGCTGGTAAATTCTACTTCTGGGAAATATAGCCTTCATTGGCATGCTTCCCAAAGCTTATATTCACAGTGAAAGGTTCTGATCCTTATTCTCATAAGATCTGTAATCATTATAAAATATAATTCCTTTTTTCTTTTCTTTTTAGATTAACCACCTTAAATGTTTTTCGCGAGCACAGATTTATGTTTTTTTTAATCTCATTTACCTTGAAACATTGCTGTGGAACTGCTTTTTTTGGCAAAGGAAAAAATATATTTTACAATTGCTAAATCCAAGTTACAGCATTTAGTAAGCTTGAGAGAAGTTCTGAGGTTTCTGGTGAATGTTTCACAGATAAAGTCAGTTAATACAGCAACATTTTAAAGGCACTTTTGATGATTTTACTGTAGTAACATTTTGCAAGTGAGATCAATTGCCATTCCCATAACTACACTAAAATATGTATTTAGACTGGTGTTCAGTTAACCACAACCTAAATGTGAGAATGTCCATAATCATGGAAATGTTGTATGCTGTGTGATAATAAACTAACGTTAAATATTGAATCTTTTAATGTCGTTGTAAGGAGATGTACATACATTTATTTTATGTTATATAAAAAATGAGAAAAAGTTGGTCTTATTGATAGTTGTTGTGCTTGATTATTATCCAGAATATAACTGAATTTTAATGTAGCATTTATATATTCATTTGCAGTATCCAGAATGTAGTACGGTAGGTAGTATATGAGATTATATTCTGGATACAAACCCATGTAGATGTGTTACACAAGTTACCCAATTGAATTTCCCACAGAATACAATGCTGGTTGGTAATGGGATGTTCACTGCTCATTGAAGTTGTAATTGATTGTTTTTATGTTGATTGGGATTCTAAATGTGATTATTTTAACAGGATACATTTCATATTGACAATTTACACACATAAAAACAATGCAACACGATTACATTGTTACTTGTAATAGCCCACTCTCCTTTTAAATTACCAGCATGCTAGATGTACTGTGTGTAAGCACTTGTATCTTCTGGAACCTTAGTACCCTGTATACTCATGTAATGTAGCAAATGTTGCCTGTATACATGTTTAACTTACAAAAACAAAGAGTTATTATTCATTATACTCTCACAGCTCATTTTCATGTACATGTTGCTACATGCAATTGCTGTCACAACTTAATCTCTTAACATTTTTTTTTATAGTAAAATAAATACTGTACACCCACGCAGTGATTTCTTTTGACAGATGCTTTACAGCTAAAGTGAGTGCATTATGTTACACATTAACAAAGGCTTGTTTTGCATTAACATGTACCCATAGATACACTTCCTTATTGTCTTATATAAACTTTTATTGTATTGAATGCGTTCATATTGCAGATGAGACGCTTTACAAAATAAATATGAGAACTTGTCTTATTAATTTGTAATCAACAGGTATACAGGTATAGCAGTACGCGTAAAACTAGCACAGATGTGAGTCTGAAGGTGGAGTCTCTGGTAGCCCGACAGCCTTTGTTTCCTCAGCACTCAGATTAACCCGTCTGTCTTCATGGTTCACTAGCTGTCTGATAGATCAAGTTTAAACTGCCACATATTAGCACATTTGTTACCATTAGAGGAACAGTTGGTCATTCTTTGTAACCCGTTGACTAAAGAGAGGAATCTGGATATAGGATAGAAAGTAAACAGTCACTTCAGGACTCAAAGTCAAGTTATGCACATTGGATAAAATGAAACAGTTTCTTTTTTACCAAGAACGAAAATTAGTGTTTATTGTGCATCCACTTGTGAGGGATACTGAATAAGCTACGAAGCTCTGATCCCGATTGAAGACTTCTCGGTTGAATTGAAGTGCAGCTTGGCAGATGCAGGTCTAGAAATCTAGGCAGTGCCATTGTGATCACTTGAATGCAGAGCCTTTGCTCTTGTTATATTCCCTGAAGGCACAACTCATTTTTTCTGTCTGTCATGCAAAGCTTTTCAACCATGCCCCTCAATGCCATTATACAAGCACAATACATATGTTTCACGGCTAGAATATTATAGCATAAGACACCACATCAACTCTGGGAACATGTTGTCAGTAGCAGGCAACACTGTACCAGTTCAATCCTTCTGTTACTTTTACACACTTTTGTATGCTTTATATCTAAGGCGTCTGATTTCTGGGGGAATTTTGTTTCCAGATTGTGGTGAATGCTTTTTTTTTTTTTTAAATCGGGTAGAATTATTTAATGAAAAAATCAGGTGTTTTTTTTTTTTTTTAATATATAATCAAGAAAGAAAAATATTTGAGTAGAAATCAGGTTTTATTTAGAAAGAAATAAACAAATGCTTAAGCACAAAGTGTTGACAACAAAGTTGTCGTCAACAGTTTAAATCGTCAGCGTATGTATATTTCCACACATTGGGGTATGCAAACTTTTGACAATATATATATATATATATATATATATATATATATATATATATATATATATATATATATATATATATGTAGCAATCTCGGTTCCCGCAGGCAGGCGCATCACACAGGGCGAGGCAGTCTACACACAGGCATTGGGCGGGCACGAACCCTGGACCTCTCGCACTAAAGCATAGCACCGACACTGCTGTACAAAAGAGCTGGCTCCTTTGCAAGGAGCGTACGTCACCCACCATCCCTGCTGCCGCCTTCCCCTGTTCACGCTACAATATAATTCGATTTTTCAATTAGAGAACTATAGCTTTAAGTTTTTACACACTTTTCTTCCCAGTTATTTATTTTATGTGTGTGTTTAAGGCCAAGAGCAATATATATATATATAATATATATATATATATATATATATATATATATATATATATATATATATATATATATATATATATATATATATATATATATACACACACACACACACACACACACACACACACACACACGCACACGCACACACAAACAACCCACTCAATATATCGCGGGTCTCAGGTTCCAATGCAAATCCGCTGTATATCCAGGGCCGCTATATAGCGAGAGACCCATAGAAAAACAAATAGGCTAACAAATAAATACTGTACAACCACTCCCTTGTTTTATTGGGTGCGTCAGGGTCCAGTATAAATCCTCTACGCAACAATTTTTTAAATAAAAAGGAGCACACCATTTTAATTCATACTGCGGAGGGTAATTGCCTCTCATCAATTTGCGTCTCAATTAATCTCAATTAATTCATGAATCTTCCTCTCCTTTCTCAAATGCCCAAACCTCTACATTGAAAGAATCCATTCCCCATTACATTGAGGCTTGTTGCTAGGAAGTGTACGTCACTGCCCTGTGACATTTGCTAGTGTGTTGCTTAAAAAAAACCGCTTCAGCAAGTCGATATTTAATTTGCTTTGTGATACTGTGCAGTGCGTGTGTGTATATGATAACAGTACAATGTTAATGCTTTGCTTTTAATTGTTCTGTATATTTTAGTTGTGATGTACAGTACAAAATAAAACGAGCAGTGGTGGGGTGCAGGTGAGGGGAGAAGTCAGGTTACATTGGGTAAAACCCCAAAATCAGATGCCCTATTTATATCTAAAAAAACACACTAAGTTTGTCTGTTTTGTGTGTGCTTTTAATTATTTTTTTTTTATCTTTTATCTTCATGCCAGCAATAAAAAGAAGCAGTTTGTACACAAAAAGCAGTTTTTAAAAACATAATGAGTGAGGCATCATCTGTTTGGGCTATTGCTGCATTAGACTGACCAGCAAAACAAACAGGATTGATACCCAACGTACAAAACAATGTGCAAGATACAAAACAATGGGTAATATTTGTTTATACTTTTAAATGATATTAGCACAAGCCCTGGTTTATTGTTTTAAAACAGCCAGACATTACCATGCCTCTAGCCTAAATTATTTAGCGTTTGTCAAAAAAAAAAAAAAAAAAAAAAGTACTGTACCAATAAGTGTAAAGTAGAGATTAATGAAGCACTGTAGCTTAAAGTAGCATTTGGCTATTTATTCAAAATAATTAAACACCAATTTGCAACATAGGTCATTTTGAAACAATAACATAAAAGATCAAAAGTATTTGTTATTTACTGTGTATGTATATTTCATGCAGCCCACATATTTGTCATAGGCATTCTTTTCTGTTAGTATAAGATTTCATCGCTAATACCCTTTGTCCCATCTACCAGATCATTCTCAGTGCCCCTGCTTGAGGGGACAGTGCTGGAGTAGCTTTTAGCCCCCCTAAAGCTAATGCTTGCTAATGCCTGTTTCTGAACTACAGCCAGATGTACTTGTTGGCAGAGGATCTAAGAAAATGTCTCAGTTTTCTCCTCCTAGAGGAAAACCACTAATAGTATCAGTGAAGAAAGAGACACTCTGCCATTTGCGTTCCATGCTGGACAGTATCTATTTCTATGGTGTCTTTCTAGTTCCAGTTTTATTGGAAACTTTAGGATGAGAACTCATTGTGACCTTCCCATGAAGAGGTCAGGGCTCTACTAACAAGCACTTACTGGTCTCAGCCAATGCTTCAACATTATATTTTCTATACAGTACACATACGAAGTCTCCATAGTCAACAACATCCCACCCTTTACTGGTGAAGGCACTAGTTTGTCTACTTGATGTTTTTTTATCAATTTGCCTTTGCAATACATGTTTGCCTCTTTTTAAGTCATGGTTAAGAAACAATATTGCATACGTCATGATGAGGGCACTAATTATGCATTAGTTTATTGTAAGTTTTAACCAACATTATTACTATGATTTTTTTATGCTTGTGTAGTGTTTTGAATTTCCATAAACCTGTATTTGCCAGCTTCTAAAAACTAAGTGCCTTGAAGAGAATGTAAGAAAAGATGAAGGTAAAATATTTAAAATAATCCAAACATTTTTTGTATTTTTACTGACATGGGTTGCAGCTGCGTTTTAATTTTAAAACATTTTAGCAACCCCCTTATTTTTAGATGATGAGGAGCCCCTTGAAAGAGTTATGGTAAAAACATCACCCTACTGTTGAATATAATGGCCAATTTCATAAGTAAAACAAATGGTTATTAACCATAGTGCTCCTGTAAAAGGCTTTCATTTCACAAGGCAGGGCATAGACAGATTTATTTACATCTCAGGACACGAGGCTAGCCTAATGATCCTCCAGAGCAAAATTTAGGGTCTCAATAGGCCGACAATGACTACCACAATGAGGGGCCACCCCCTCTAATATGGAGACAAGAGGAGTTGTCAGTATCCCAGTGCCATAGATGTTTCTTCTTTATAATGATTAAAACAAACAAACAAACAAACAAAAAAACATAAGTGAAATAGTTTTACTAACACGGTATGGTTTGGAATCGAGGCTGAAGTAGGCAAATGGGATTTTTATTTTGTCGTTATTGAGTGTATGTCATTCAGCCTTGATTTATTGGAAATATGAGCATGATGAATAGTCCATTAAAACAAAAAGCAAAGTTTATAACTGTTACAGGCCTTAGGGGAGTGTTTGTCAGCTTTCATTGATGAACCATAGTAATTCAGGTTTTCAGATGAAAATGTGCTTTACATATTCGATTCTGAAACAATTGTTACATTAGGTTGAAATAACCTACTGTGATTATGTGTTTATTGTATATAGCAGGCTGTGCCTTTGCTTTTAATGTCACCTTTCATCACACACATAATTAGAAAAGTGTACAATGGTGAATAATATGTTATGTTTTCATTAAGAATGGACATAATAATATTTTTCTGGTAGTAAAACAAAATCAGATGTATAAATAGGCTTTGCCTCTTTATTCATGTTTGTTTTGGTTGGCATCACAATTCAATCTAGAATTCAAGAGAAGGATGACTCATAATGGGTAGTTTGAAGTTATTTAATCATTTTTCTATTTGTCTTCCTTAAACTTTTACCTCCTGACCCTAACTAACAGCAGTGAAACCCCCTTTGCACCTGCTCCTGCTGTGGCCTAAGTGTTAGGCAGCCTATGAATGGAGAAAATTGTAGTATCAAATCTCAGCGCCAACTGTGTAGCCAGCACTACTGTCAAATCCCTGCTGAGAGGCATTCCCCCTTGTAAGTTCCCCAGAGAGTTTCCTGTTTTCCCCTTGTTCCTGCTTACTTCTGAACCTCAGACCTTCTCCTTAGCTCAGTTGTGAGGGAGACAAGGCTGTACTGACTCTGTACACTTATCCCTTGACTCTGGCCCAAGGGTTGTTTAGGTGTCAGATTCAAATAATGAGAGTGCTCAAATGGGAATTAATGGTAAATAGATTATTACAGTGCACTTATTTCACCAGCAGAACAAAAAGTGGCTCAGTAACCCCAATTGAAGTGAATGAATTATCTTCCACAATGAACCCGACTAATTGTTACATTTTAAACACCAGCATTTCCAATTGCAGAAGCCAATTAATTAAACAAATATATAATTATTGGGTAAAGGATGATATAAAGTGGCAAGAAAATAAAACTGACTTCGGGGCCTCTTTATTCAAAACACTTTAAATCTTGGCAGTAATTCAAGATATGCAAACAAGTGCTATGGATCTGACTTTTTCCACTGGGTGAAACTAAATCCTCTCATTGTGAAGCAGAGAATCATTTCTTTCTGCAAGTGGTACTGGTAAATGATGAATTCATGAAGAAATAAAATAAGTATGTGATAAGTGTTTTGTAGCCTCTATAAATAGCTGTATTAATGCAAACAGAAATGCTAAATGTAATGTGCATGTTATGGTATAACAACATTAAACCAATGACAAACCAGAAATGATAAAGAACACCATGGAATTGAATATGCTCTTCAGTTGTTTTTCTTTTTTTTTAGGATTTCGAAACAGACCAAAGTCCTTGAAAGTGTTTGTAAATCCAAACAGCCACAGAAAAGAAGCAAATCAGATCTACAGTGAGCAGATTGCACCTCTGTTTAAACTTGCAGACATCAAGACTGCCATCACTAGTAAGTTGCTCTAAGCATGTACACTCGAGAGTCAATGCAGGTTAATGTGTAGGTCATTTCAGTTTAGATATACGGAAATAAACAGAATTGTATTGCTCCTATCTTTGTTGTCTTTAGTAAGATGATACTATTTTATTGTTGCCGAATGTAGCTTGACTAAACACATCAAGGAGAAAAAAATACTTGCTGGTGCTTTTAAAATGTATTTCTGTTCTATAATTTAATCATTTTAAACTACACAATTTCATACTCTAGCTAAGCTTTGTAAATGTCAGCTTGACTTGCATTTGTTTTATGCTGTCAACTGGAAGAGAGCTGCATTTAAAATAACTTGTTTTCTTTCTACATACTTTAATATAAGATTTCCCAATTCAATGTTTAGCCACCAAAAGCTGGTGATTCTTGGCATGTGGTGGGCATATGTGTTTGAGGTATGTCATCGCAGGACTTTACACCCCCACCATGAAACCTAACCCAAAGGGAGAGGCTTTCTCCATCTGTTCTATGTAAGGGTGCTACAGACAATTCACAGTGGGCCGTGTCTTTAAGTAGTAAAATAGATGCCACAGTTCTAAGGCTAATGAACTTTGGTACCTGATTCCAAAAGCTATTTAACACTAATAGAATATGGTTTGTAATAATCCAGTCCCCTGAGGACAGGATGGATGGTCCAGATAGAACAATGTAAGGGCTTCCTGTCTAATAGAAATAAGGATCTCATTTCAGTTCAGGGTTTCTAGAAATTCTATCAACTTTGATGAATTGTTGACAATGAGTTTATACATTTGGGCAGATTTAGGTTACTAATAGTTGAAGGAATTCACACATTATTGACTTGGGGGTCAATTTCCTGTGAGAAATGCATTGTCATTACCATAGCAAGCTTTAACTCACAAAAGGATCAAAGAAGGAATTTGTAAAGAAACACAATTGAGATTGCAGTAAGTTGTATATATAAATGTATAATAATAAAATAATGTTGTTGAAAATATCAGTTCAACTGTACTACTATTGTCTAGCTGTCTTCTGACAGATGTACGGGGCTTCAAATTAGACTTCTGCTACTACTGGTAAAAAATACTACGACTGTACAATTACTACTAATAATGACAACAATATAAATATTGGATATATAGGGATGTTCAATAACTCTGGCCTATAGATTTTACAAGTCCAACATTTATTTTACAATGGAGTTGCCAGAGGTCAGGGTGGTAATCTTTTATCAAAACAAGACCATGGGACAGACCATCTCTAGCATGTCCAATAGGAATGCACGGGCAGGGTCATGCATTTATTTCCAGTCTTTTGGATTGTGTCCAAGTCGCGTCTGGTGTGGATTGATATTCAGCGACTTTGCTTGAGTCACTCACGTCCAGTGTGGATTCAGGTTCAGAAAGAGCTATAGAACACACAGTCCCACAAGCTATGGACAAATTTTTTAAAAATTGAACAGTCCTACCATGCATGAATGAGCAAGGAGGTGCAATTCGGGAGAAGCAGGATGGTCCCACAGAGCAATGCTTTTTGCTTCAGTTACATTTGGCATAGCTATGTTCGTGTTGCAGTGCTTCTGCACAAAGGAGTTGACAAACTTGTAAGTACAGTGATGAACTGTGGTTTTATGCACCCCAAAAACAGATTGTCACCTACCCTGTACTCAGCTGAGGATGCCAGCCTATACAGAGCAATCACCACACTTTTTTCAACAGGCACAGGAATCCATACGTAATTCATTTTTGGCTTTACCAGTTCCACTATAATGCTGAATGTTGCCCAGGTGACGCGAAAGAACTATCCACTGCAGATCTGAAAGAGTGATGCAGCACAACCTCTTCCCACCAGCAAGATGGACGAATATGTGTCCAAACCGTCCTTTCACTAGCCATTGCCATTAAATAACAAGGCATAAGGATTTTCTGGTAGAGGGAAAACATCCACTGTTCCCAAGACAGCCTTGGGCGCATACGTGGAAGATATGTGGCACAGAACTTTACAATCGGCTGGTTTTCAGTCATAGTTATCTGCAATACCTGTGTTGGCCAGTTTCATTTTATACCTCCCAGTTAATTTTTAATGAATGAGTGGTAAGATAAATTAGTTGAAACTGGATTCAATACTAACGACATGCCACCCTGCCAATGACCTTTAAAAAAAAATTGGCAAGAGCAGTAAAACACATTATTAACCAACCAGGCATGAGGTATTCTGCTTTATTAAAGCAGCCTAGATTCATTGGTGCACCAGTTATCAGCACATGGAAACCATGTTTAAACAAAATTTCACTAGCAATTGTCAAAAACAGCATGAGTACTTTACGCAGAGCTAATTTACGTATCAACCCCCACCTTTCCCCCTTCATTTGCATAACGTCGGGTGAAAAGCCCGGTTTACTCAAGTAAAATAAACTGAGCGAATGGAAACCCAAAAAATCATTTTACGAGACATTTTTCTCGAGCAAATTTCTCGAGTTAAAAATCAACAAAAAAAAAAAAACATGCATGTACACTCCACTAATGTTAGCTGGGCAATAGATTAGTTCATTATAGTAATGGTAATTATTTTAACTGATTAATGCATGTTTTTAATGCTGTCAATAACTGCAAATTTAGATGAGGGTCCCCAGTAGTTGTCTAATTTTGAAGTTAGCAAATACTTCCCCTGCAGGTGAACTGCATGAATTGCCTGTACATTATTATAGCACATTCTGCATATATTCTGCAAGTACATTATTTATTCAATTTTTTTTCTCACTCATTAAAAGTTAAATGTGAGAAAACATCAGAAAGTATTAGCATCAATTCATTTTTAATGGACTGGATAAGTTTTTGCACTATGTGAAGCAAATGGAATGTGGATGTAGGATATAAAAAAAATGCATACAAGTAGAGGAGGATTCTAATAGTGTTTTACAATAAATGATTAAAAGTTAGTTTTTTTATTACTAAAATCATTTTTGTGACACAGCACTGTTTAATACATTTTCAAATAAATAACTGTTTTCCCTCCTGTGTCATTAATAGTGTGGTGGTTAATCTTTTGTAAATATGCTATGTAAAGTTTAAACTGTATTGATTTTATATCTTTTTGTGTGTCTGCCCTTCAGTTCATTTTTGTAAAAAAAAATAAAAAAACAAAAAACACACTGGTACCTGGGACAGACAAGCATGAAAGATTAATGTAATCTTGCAGATAATGATGCACATTCTTACACAAAAAATCCATCTGCAAGTGTCATGTCAGTCAGCAGAAAGCTTTGATGGGTGGGTGCAGCTGGGCTGTCTCTTCTGGAAGAGCTGCCCTAGAAAATGCTAAATGTGGTTATGATGCTGAGTCCCATCTGCAGCATGCCAGCTCGTCCCATCTTTATTGGCATTTACAATGCCATGCAGGGCATAAACAGCAGCCAAGACGGGAATACAGAATGACAGGTTCAGACCCTCTAGAGGCTGCCGACTCTGGTGTTGTAGACGTGCCACCCTCCCTCCTGCATCGTTCTCTTTTGTCACTGGTATTTGGCAATGTTTCATGTGTCTAAATAACTGCAACCTTTTTCATTATTCCCATACAATATCCACTCTTAGCTATTCTTTCTGCTGATCATGCAGTCACAATCCATTTGATCTTGAGGACCAGGATAGCAGGATAACTTAAAATTGAGGCCCGCAAACAAAGCAGTTGAGTGTGTATGTGTGCGTGCGTGCGTGCATGTGTGAAAGCAAGCTCACCAACTTTAAATTATAAGCCAACTAAATGTGGGTTACAATATACAACCAAGTAATTAACATAATTAAGTGCATTTCTAACCTTGTTTTTTTAAATGAGAACACTAAATTCACGAAGTGATTTGAGTGTTCCCCTCATTTATTTCCCCTCATTTATTCCCCTCATGATTAAAAATGCATACATTCATGTATAGATTCTACATGGCCTGTACCATATGTTCATTTAAACCGTAGGTCCAAGCATGTGTTTAAAGATGCTGAAGGCAGTTGTTATTAGTCTGTTTCTGTTTAATAATACTGTATATATTTTTTGCAGTTACAGGGTATAAAGGACATGCACTTTCAGCCCTTAAAGAATGTGATCTGAAAGAATTTGATGGGTAGGTTGGAGCTACATCTTTTTTTCTCTAGATTACTAATGTATTTTAGAACCTATGTACCGTGTATATATGTGTGTGTGTGTATCTATCTATCTATCTATCTATCTATCTATCTATCTATCTATCTATATATAAACATAATTTTTCAAGTTACACAACAGCTTCTCACCATTTTACATTAAAAGCATGCAAAGTCTTTTTTTATACTGCTTACATTTCATATTTCCTTTGTTAAGTGATAAAAATGCCACTGTTGATTGGCTGTTTTATTTTGGGTAAGGGTAGTCTCAAATTGACATCTTAAAAATAAACTATTGGGTCATTTTTAATACAGTTTGGATTAATCAGAAGATTTAATCCTATTAAAAGCATAATAAATTGAGCAACCTAGCTAAAACTACAAAATAAAAAATGACTAAATATGCTTTGATCAAAATATTAAAGTGTTTGCCACAGCAGTACATTGTCAAACAGAAACAGCATTCTCTTCTATGACCACAGCAGGTGGGACTTTAATTACCTATTTTGGAAGCAATGATAAAGCACCTTCTTCCAAAGGACTGCTGGTATTAAGGTTTTATGCCATGAAATAGCTCCCAAGTGTCTACATTAGAGTCAGAATTAGCTCTTTTTAAATATTTCCTGCCCTTGTTTACGGTGGGTTGCTGTGACACCATCAAGTCCAGCGGTGATGCTCACATAAAATGCAACCTGCCCTCCTCCAATGCAAGATCCAGGGGGTTAGGCTGGCTGCTGGCAGGCTTATATCATAGTCTTTGATTAAAAGAGAAGGCACTGACTGCAGTTGTGAATGTTAAGAAACAGAGGGCAGAAAGTCCTTCAACTAGCATTCGCATATTAAAACAGATTAAATACTGTACCTGAGAATGAGACAAAGTACTGAATTATATGACATGTGTTTTGATAGTGTGCTTTTATAGTGTGAGACTAAATGTATTTGTAATGTTAAGTATGAAAGGTGAAAATGGGTTGCTGTCCCCAGGACCCCCTTGTATACGAGATGTGCAGCTCAAAGGTTGCTGTAAAGCCATAAATATTTGCGACCAGAATATTTGGCAAATCACACCCATAAAATCTATTTTGCTGTATGTATTGTTAGTGGAATTTGATATTCATGCCAAAAATGTTTACGTTTTTTTTTTTCATATACAAAAAACACACAAAAAAAGGCTTGTAAATATTTATGGCTTTACAGTATATCCTGGAGAGCAAACATTTTTAGTAAAGGTATTGATATAAATAAATATCAAAAGTTTTGATATAATTGAATTGTATTGGTATGAGGGACTGTCTGGTTCCTTTTCAAGCTCAAAATGTAACCATTACCACATGGGTATTTACTTTTTAAGACCGAAACCTGAATAAGATATACAGTATGAAAGATGCTTACAAAGCCTGTGATGTAGTCTTGGCCCGCCCCCGAGGACACAAAAATACAGACCTCAACACCATTCGTTTTTTCAAGATCGACCTGACAGGGGAGGCTGATATCAGATTAATACTGGTTGCTTATCACTGTAATGTTTGCTAATTATTGTGTTTTACATTATTTATGCATTATTTTATTACACTATAACAGTTTTTTAAAATATATAATTACATTTATAGTGTGCACTACAGCCTGTTGTTTGTTACGCCCTGTAGTGGCCTTGTGCCCTGGGTGAAGCCAGCGACTGGAGTCGCTCCTTCCCAGGGATCAAGCAACATAAGTTGGCTGACTTTGTGCTTCCCCCAGGCTGCATAACTCTGGCTGGAGTTAAATTAAATTATCGTTTTAAATTATGAGATTTTTATTTTATGAACTGCAATTGTGTTATTACTGTTTTCTGTGGAGAAATATTTTTCTCCTGTTGTATTTTCTGTCCCTCAGTCTTGTGAGTGGTTTTGTCAGTGGCTTGTACAGGTGGGCATCCCTATACATTGCTACCCGCAGTAACAGCGAACCAGTGGACCAGTACTGTACTGGTACCGAGGTCACTGACCCGCTCAGTTCCCAACCCAGTACCGTACCGTACTGAACCAGGACTGAGGTTACTGCACGGGTACCGAACCAGTACCATTCCAGTTCTGACCCAGTACTGTACTGTACCGACCCAGTGCTACAGTTACTGAACTGACCCGGCACCATCCCTGTACCGTCTGGTTCCAGCCCAGCACCGCACCGTACCAACCCGGTGCTAAAGTCCCTGAACTCGTACCAAACTGACCTGGTACCATCCCGGTTCTGACCTGCTACCGACCAGTGCTTACGCCCCTGGTCCAGTACCAAAATGGTCCTGTTCGGGTCTTGACCCACCCAGTTGCGGTCTATAAGCAGACTGAGGAAGCACCTGTACATTTGTATAAACTGTACACTGCATTGCTTGCTTCTTGCATCATGACTGTTTTTATCGCTGAGAGACATGCAAGGTTGAGGACAAGCACAGAAGATGGTCTTCCTGCCTGGGGCTACAGTACACCAGGGAGGCACTGACGAACCGCAGTTTCTGTGAGTTTTGTGCATCTTTCTCCAAGAGCACGCTGGAAAGATGTCTCCTGCATCTCTACAGAGTGCTCTACATCCCTGACTCCTGCACAGTGCTCTTTCCCATCACCCTCTGGTAGGGAGGTGGCTGCATCCTCACCCGTGAAAGTAGCCCCCGCAGTCTTCCTCATATTCCTCTGCCTCTCCTTCTCCTCCCCCAAGTCGCCATTTCAAATGATCGGCGGACTCGAAGCAGATGGAAAAGCTCTGGGCAGCTGTATCCCACCAAGGAACGGTGCTCGCAGAGTTACTGCATAAACGTTCAGTGCCGCCTGCCCCTCCTGTCCCTGTGGTGCCCCAGGGGGCTACGAGTGCAGATTGGCAACAGGAGCTGGCGTTCCCGTCTGAGGACATGGATTCAACAGCACATCCCATGTGGTTAAGCTTTCCCTGTTGGCAGGGCCACTGCAGTCTTGCAAGTTCCCTAGCCTACATATGGTGAGACAAGGCAGTCTGTGTCTCCCCCCTCCCCACTAGTTCACCCAGATTTTCTTTTTGAGGTCCAGTCATTCTAGGATCATCCAGCTAGAGCTTCTGCTGTTTTCTGATCGATGGACACCCTATATAGGGTGCATGATGCAGAGAAACTGTGGCCCAATTTCCACCGGTGGAGGCTTCAATTGCCACTTTGGTGCAGGTGCCTAATTTAGCACTCCTGTCCAAGGACACTATCTGCCTCAACAGGCAGTGCTGCGTCTCAGAGGTGATCCTCAAATGTGCCTATTCAGCCAGTGCGTTCGCTGCACGGTTGGGCAACTATAACAGTATTCTGGTAGCCTACCAGACCTATTTGCTGAGGACCCTTTCAGACAGTCACAGAACAGCTGGATGAGCTGCGCTTGGTTAAAAAGAACCTGCTCTGTGTATCAAAACTGAACGGGCAGGCTGTTGGCGGGAACCTGGCTGTGCTATTAGCTGTGCTATTAGCTGTGCGTAGGCAGCTTTGGCTTTCCCAGACACATGTGCCTGACAGGGATAACGCACCGCTGTTAGATGCCCCTATTACACCAGAGTGTAGATCATATAGGCTTTATTTAAAGAGCTAACTTAAATATCCAATTGCTTTAACAGGCACAGACAGAACCACCCTTATCTACTGATTAAAGTAAGGCACTGTTGATTGATATCTACAACACCCTGACTGAAAACAGTGCTGCCTGATTGTCAAATGATCAAAGGGAGAGGGGGAGGGGAGGGCTTCTCATCAGAGTGGGAGGCCTGACAGACAGGCTCCCAGCTGACTGGAAGATGAATTGAACCAGGTTGCAAAGGAGGAGTACATATTGTGGCGAAGGACACAGTACAGTTGTACAGTACTGCCATGAAGACGGCTGTAGTGGGTGACGTCAGACCAGAACCAGGAACCAACAAATAAACAACAGAGGTGGAGTTTGTTGAAGCTGAACGATTGGTTTCGCTTAGCAGTTAATAATGAAACAGAATGAGACCAGAACCAGGAACCAACAAATAAACAACAGAGGTGGAGTTTGTTGAAGCTGAACGATTGGTTTCGCTTAGCAGTTAATAATGAAACAGACAGAAAAAAAAAGGTTTTAAGACAAACAAAACTATAAACCAACATTAACACACTACACATAACAAACAACACAAATAAAAAGCCCAGGGGTGGGGCACTTTGCCACAAGTACACATATTGAACATTATAAATAATTTATTTTTAATGTTCACCCTTCGCATCACCTCAGTTTAAAATCGTTAGAAGCATACATTGTTCTTACACTTTTTTTAGTTGTTTTTAACCAATACTAGATTAACCAACTGGCCCCAGAATAAAAATAGGAACTTCTGTATAACCAAAAATATCTTGAAGTCTTTAGCACCAAAAGAAAGGTAATTTCTTTCAGGGGAAAGAAAATTATTTTTGATCCAACTAGGAAACTTTAACCACGTCTTAGACCTTTAAATGTCCACATTGTTAAAATTATTGTAATACCATTTTCAGGTAAAAACAGGGCGGAGACTTTGCACCCACACCTAGCCAATGAGAACAACCAGCGGGAAGTTTGAATTCTGCCTTTGTGCAAAAAGAACAAAAAGTCAGAACACATTTAACCTTGTGTTCCAGTATGTAAATAAGCCCCAGTACGTAAATGCCTAGGCTACAGATTATGCTGAAATAAGGAATTGAAGCCTCAAGAAAACTTTTCTTGCTGGTTAGCACTGACATCACGAAGGTCAACAAATGCTGCACAATGAATTAGAAACATCAACTTTCTACAAACAGAGATTAAGTATACCCACTCATGTTCCTATAATAAGCTCTCTCTCCCTCTCTCTCTCTCTGGTCGGTGTGATATTAAGCATGCTTGTTATTTTGGATGTCAGTACAATTCACTGCGGATAATTCAAAGAACGTTTAGCAGAATACATTGTTATTGGTACCTTAGTTTTTAATTTTGCATGAGATATTGATTGCATAATTGTGTAACTTGCTTATGGTAATATCCTGTGTACCATGTTAGTTGTGTAAGTGGCTGCATGTTTAATAAATTAATTGCTTGGACAAATTCTTAGGAGTATATTCATCCGTGTATATCAGTAATGAACTGTATTTGGTTATTTATGTGAGAGGCTACAGAGCTTTACGTTAGTGTGTAGACTTGGTGCGTTTTCAGAGGACGTATCGGAGAAAGGTTATGCATTATTGTGAAGCAGTTGTTGTTCAATAATTGGAAGCCCGATTAAAAATAATAACGAATCAACCTGTATCCCCCACAAGGGCATACGTTTGGTCCCGCAGTGGACGAGATGCTGCAGTGCTCTCATCAAGCGCGAGAATCCACAAAGGAGCTGGTTCGCCTGCTTCCAAAGCAACCACATCTAGTGCGCAAACCAGCGGAAAACTGACGCCCAAGGAGGTAGTCTTCAGAACCGGCCTGCAGAGGCTTTGATAGGTTCCGCTGACTGGCGCAGAGACAAAAGCCTCAGGCCAGGCCTCAAGCTGAGCAGCAGCCCTAGGAGTTTGTGTTTTGGGTAGGCTATACATTACATTATGTAAAAATATAAATCTGTACAGTAGGCCTATACAGTGTACAGTACAGTAGTAAAATCAAATGAATACCTACCACACTTTCTTTTTATTTTAGTCTGTAGGCTACTGGTAACAAAATAAATCATGCTGCTGCATTGTACACTTTGGTATGTAATGCAAATAAAAGATTATTTAAATTGAAAATAAATGATTTTAGTGTTTTTTTTTTTTTTTTTTTTTTTTCACTGTTATTTTTAACATGGCCTACTTAGTAGCCTAGACAATTAACAAAAAATAGATCATGGTCCAATATAGATGCTCAAAATGAGCTGGAGGCACATCCAGTAAAGGCGCTCCATGTTGAGTCCAGGATGTAGCCTGGAGGTCACCAGTTCGAGTCCAGTCTATTCCACTACTGACCATAATGTGAGTTACCAGGTGGAAGTGAACAATTGGCTGATCACTGCCCGGGTGGGGGAGGGCTTAGTTCAGCCAGGGTGTTCTCCGTTCAGCCACAGACTCTGTAGCTCTGAGGTGGCTGCATGGTGGGCCTGCAGAGTGAAAAGAAGTGGATGGCTAACGGCATACGTTACTGAGGACATGTGTGTCTGTCTTTGTCTCTCCGAAGTAAGCGCGGGGGTGGCAGCAGTGGGCCAGGTTGAAATAATAAATAATTGGGAACTTCAAATTAGGGAGGAAATCAGAAAAATAATTGCAGATTCCAAATTTAACAAATGGCAACGCACAAGAAAAAAATGGACTGGGAAATGCCAGCAACAACTGTTTAAAGTGTGCTTTCAGAAGTTCTTAACAAATTGGTACAAATGTAAGTGTCGCAATTGCTGGCAGCTTCAGTACATCTCATTATAATATTTGAACATCCATAATTACATATTCATCTAAGGTTGAACTGCAAAAAAAAAAACTGCAAAACATTCCCTAAAAAGTTGTTAATAGCATTGCACTTGTTTAGCACATTTCACCTTAGACTTCCAACTTGTTTGCAACTGGTTTTCGACTATTGCGACGGCCGCAAAATTGACACTAAACTGTTGGCTTTTTACTTTGTAGCCAAAGCTCTTGTTCATCTGCTGAAAGGTTTTAGCAAAAGCTACTTAACAAAGCCCTCTTTATGTAATCTACAAAAAAAGTGTCAACACAGATTTATTTTAACTGACATAATGATATTGACATAATAAATAAATATGTTTTCTTTGCTGCAACTATACCTACTGTCTTTTTTTTCTTCTAAGAGTTCAGCTAATTTGCATGTTTGTTATTATTTTTATTCGTTAATTCATTCATTAATTCGTTTATTCTTATGACAAGTAACATGTGTGAACTAGTAAGAATGTTGAAGAGGTGGCAGCACTGCAAGTACTGCAGTTACACATTAATGTTAGTTATCAGCACCTTAAATTAAGACCTCTTATTTCAACATGATTTTTACTGCCTTCAGAAATCTTGATGATATGTAAGAAATGAACATTATTTTGTGGCTTTGGCTCTTGTTAGTGGAATGGTTTGTGAGTTACAGAACATTAGCATAAGCAGAATGAGAATAATATTCTTCCAGACATCAGTGAAACATGACGCTCAGCCTGTGTAGGTCACATGCAAGCTGACACTTCACATTTCTCTTACTTATCAACTAATTTACTGTACTCTCCTGTTATACAGTAGATACTATAACTGTCGAAATAAAATATAAGAGTAACTTATCCTTGAGACACATCACACACCAGATTCATGCTGATATATGTAAAGTTATGTAGGTTGTAACAATATGCAATATAGTTTAATTAATTTTAGAAAATTAAATAAATACATATATTAGGAATATGATGGCTATCAACTTAGGATGGCCACCATACAAGTCCATTCTGATGAGTGTACACAATGATTTACTATATTTCCCCAAGCAAACTGTAAAAACTAGATGTAAATAATATACAGTATACTAATCTAATTGAAACATTAAAATACATGACAGTCAGTTTAGGGAAGGAACCATGTAAACATGGAAAATCACTAACTAAGAATGGGGCCAGCTGTAGTTGCTGTATTCGGCACCCAATCATATATAGTGATGCTGCTATAGTGTAAATCTCTTTAAATGTTAATGAATTGCAAGCTGGCTTTGCCGCTGTGGATTATGCTAATATAACCATTCTAGAGTTGGACCTTTAAGAGTAGGTTATTTTTTTTTCTTCCAAAATACAAAATCCACATTAGTTCGTTCATGCTCTACTCTGAGAGTCAAACTCTATAGCTAATCAAGTAGTGACCTAGTTGTTAAAAAATATTTAGAAAATTGCCTTTTATTTTTTATGTTTGCCATTGTTAATTAAACTTTAAGCTGATTAGTGTGGTATGGTACATGCAGCTAAAATAACAAGTCTTACTGGATCATAAGGATGATTTATATGCTTTATTTTAGGGTTATAGGATGTCAAACATCTGTGTATAGGGACATAGCTGCATGAGTATATGTAAAGTAGAAGTCTGCCAATATACCTGGTCCTATAACTCCATTATATACTGATGTACTAATGTGTTTCTAACCATGACAAACTTTAATTCAGTCTGTAGTGGTTGTTAAAAAAAATTGTCTTGTTTAGGTTTTGCAATTTTATGTTTTCATAAAGATTCTGTTAAGTTGCTAAGCAAATTGAATTCACCACAGGAGTCCTGCCTGATTTTTTTCCCCAATTAATCCTAACCTGAGCTGCTATACTCCCTGGCCACTTAATTAGGACCACAAACTAAACTGGGTCCTTTGATTCCCTTGGAGGGATAAATAACATATCGTATATACATAAACATTGTTGCTGATCAAGTCCTTCTGCTCAGTGTTGATGTCTACCCTGACTGACAGGGGATTTGTTGAAAGATAATACTCATATCAACTGCACTTTTATTGTGATTGAGATGCAAGAGACACTTGACTCATCTTCCTTGGCCAGTATGATCCCTTGATCTCAATCCAATTGAGCATATGTGGGAATAATGATACATTCATGTCCCAATCATCTGCCCACAAACCTGTAAGACATCTTGTGGGGTCTGCACCACATTGACTCCAGACTGCAATTGCAGTAAAATGCATATGATATTAGATGGGGATGAGACCAGAGAAATGAGTCATGAGACCAACACATTCAGATGCATAACATTGTTCAATACTTGTACTGGGCTTTCTCTGCGCTGCAGTGAGACATCTTGAGGAAAAAGCAGCACCCATGACATGAAGAATCTGCAGAAAATATGGATTTATTAAAACCCCCGCAAAAAGAAAAACATGCTCTTTAACATAGTCTAGACTCAATAAAGTGATAAAAGCTGGTTTAAAGCCAGGGTTATTTTTTATCAGAATGCAGTGTATTTTTGTCTATAACAGATTAAAAAGGGGTGCATTCAATTGTGTTGCTTCTACCATAATCAGTGGGCACTCTTGTTTATTTACTGGTAGATGATTAATTAGAGACTGATATTTTTCTGTTTACCTTCTACTAGTAAATGCATGTTCATTACTCATTATATTTTTTTTATTGAGCTTGACTCACAAGGTTTTCCTTGTTGTCCCATAGTGTGATCTGTGTTGGTGGGGATGGTTTTGCCAACGAGGTGGCCTACGGTTTACTTCTTCGAGCCCAGATGGATGCTGGGAGGGATACAGACTCCATCTTCACGCCTGTCAGAGCGCCACTTCCTCTCGGCATAATACCAGCAGGTGAGTGAGGAGATGCTGAGTCATTTGGTTCTGCGTCTGTCCTTAATCTCTCCTAACCCCTTAAAACATGAGGCACCTTTCTCCTTTTTTGTAGGTGGGGGGTATGGTAAAATTAGTCCATATTTATACTTGTAAAGCATGTAAAAAAAACAAAAATGAATGCTTCATTTTTTTGTCATTGTCTTTTAATCATCATTGTAGGCATTTTTGTATGCAGCGTTCATTTAACAACATTGAATGAATAATATAAGTGTAGTCCTTCATCAACTTATACTGCATGTTGTTTTATTCAAACTGGATCATAACAAGTAAAGGTTATTGAAAAATATAATAAATCATGATATACATGACATAATTGGCACTGTTGTAAATGGAAAACAGGTTGCTTCTATAATAGACAATACTTATTTCATATTTAGACTTTATTTATAAAAACAATTAAGCTGCAGAGCATTTCACATGTAAATTCATTTGAATATAAAGCTGTGCATGCATGTACATAAGCCAAAAGAATCATGTGTCAGGATATGAAAGCAGCAACTACATTTTGGGCCAACAGTTTGACCTTCACTTGTCATTTTAGTTGCTGTAAATGGAGTGTTGTTGTTATGAGAGATGGAAACTCTCCAACACTGCACTCCATGCAGATTGGACATGCTTAGGTCACTGTTTCTCTTCATTAGCGCTGATTCCCCAGGGATTATTGGTAAACAGTTGTTCGTCATAAACAAGAAAGATGGGTGCACCCAAAGGAATATGTTTATAATACTGGCATAGGTCAAACTGCAGGGCTGTTTGACAGGTAACATTTTTCTTCCTTTGATAAAATAAGAGATCTTTTTTTTTTTTTATAAAGTCCATTAATTATTTATTTTGTTTGTTTGTTTGTTATGTATGTATTCATTTGAAAGCTCTATTCCGTTTAAAGTGGTGTAGTGCTATCAGAACAATAACCATACCAAATCAAAATATGCATAACAAAATAAAAGTAACACAAGACCCCCGATTGAATTATTCTCAAAATATTTATTTGAAGAATATAATATGTAAACTGTTATTAAAATGTAGAGGAAGTAATATAATCAACACACTTATGTCATGTGGACAACAGATGCTGTTTCAAATTGAATGTTGAACTGTCATTTATAAAAATTTATGGCTTCCAGTGAATTTGCAAGGGCTAAACTCTTACCGGGGGACAGTTAATTTCTTTGATATTTCAGACAAAGAACCAAAATGTTGGAGCAGTTTTCAGGAGAGTTTTATATGCTTGACTAGCAAGTCATTGCATCACATTTATCTGCTTGAATGTGGGAGACATTAACAGCCTTATGAATATTCATGTGGTCTGGTTAATTAAGTTAATTGTTCTGCAGAAGTGCTTGCACTTCCAAGGGCAGTATCAATATATATAGGAAGGGCATATTATATATATATATATATATATATATATATATATATATATATATATATATATATATATATATATATATATATATATATATATATAAAATTTATTTATTTATTTATTTTTTTTTACAATTTCTGCTTGGTACCTTCGTCGGTCATGCTTTACAAAACTGCAAATACTTTTGTTCTCACTCTAATGCTGTTGGCACAGTTTAAGAATATGCTGGCATTCAAGGAAATGAATAGCACCAATTGCCACTGTCTTGAAGAGCTAACCTAAAAGACCCATCCTTGGTACATGCTTGCAAGGCAATAGAAATGGGCCTGTCAGCATTTTAACAAACTGAAAGGAGAACATTTTCTTTTAGTTCTGTACTTGTCAGATCGGTATATTCTTATACTTCCATAACATCTGGAATGTCATTCATATGGAAGTATAAATAATAATAATAATAATAATAATAATAATAATAATAATAATAATAATAATAATAATAATACAACATTATTTAATTAGAGCACTATTAACAATAAATGAACATGGCTTTGGTTTTAAATTATAACTTAGCATATATTTTAGTAGTCTGTTTTTTCTTCAGTGTCTACTAATTAAAGTGAGATCTTATGTTGACATACATGTAATAATGTGTCTGTGTGTGTATTATATCTCTATCTAAATCTCTATCTATCTCTATCTATATATCTATCTATATCATGGTGAATATGTAGGCATCTAAAGTAGCAAAGCATCAGAATTAAATATCTATCTCCACCATTACCCAAGCTGTTCAGTCTCTGTAGCCAAAATGTCTTGTATGTAAAGGTAGAGTTTAATGTTCAATTTCAGAAATTGATGTGGCATATGGAAATTCCCAGAGAAGCAGCCAAGTGACAATTATCCATTCATTTGGGCACAGAGTGTCTACAACCTGCGAGGTCACGTCAACTGTAAATCCTTCCCCGTCTCTGTGAAATTCCCTCTACCTGCACTGGGGCTGTCAAGGAAATGGCCACCTGTATTGGCCTTTTTTTTTAACTGTTTTCGGTTGGGTACTGGGATTCTTACAGATCTTTGGCATGTATTGGAGCATATGATTTTGAAATATATTGTATATTGTATTGTATATTGTATCAAGGTCACACAAAGGTATATACTTAATATACTTAACAGAGCAAAACAGTGCAGTATACTTATTAACTAGGGTCTAGTTCCTATTTTAATAGTACAGTACGGTATGTGATAGATGAATGCAGCCAGTAGGTGTCAGAAACTGCTGTATTTCTGACTCAATGTATAACAGTATAGGTTGTACCTTGTGCTGAAGTGTAGTGATTCTTACATGTTTTCTTTTTCTCTTTCCAGGCTCTACTGATATTGTGGTATGTTCTGTTCAAGGAATCAGACACCCTGTAACTGCAGCAATGCACATTATTATGGGTATATATCTACATACAAGTAAATTAGATTGTTGTTGTAAAAACATAAACAGTGCGCGTTGACTCATACGTTAGTAGGATTCAAGGACTGCATTTAAAATATACATTTTATAGAATGTTGTTAGTAAAGCTATAAAGGAAAGGAAAGTGAACTTATGAATATTTAATTTAAAAAGTTTTATACTTTTATAAAACATTTTTAATATTAATTTTTATATTGTACATGCATATATTTCAGGAGGTATGAATATCAATTACATAAATGTTTTCTGAATGGAGTAAGATTCATATAGCTTTTGTTGGGTACAGTCTGCTGCATAATTAAAGCCATCACTGAATTCTAAAAGCTTTTTTTGTTTTGTTTTTGATGACTGGATATAGTAACAGGACCCTTGGAACTAAGCTATTACACATTGATAATCCCCAGTGGAACATGTGTCAGATGTGCATATCTGTACTATGGTTTCCAGATTTATTTATTTATTTGTTATAATAATCATCTTTAAATTTGCCTTATATAATATACAACTGTGTTTCCATTCCAAAGAAAAGACCAGACAGCTGTACAAATAAATCACAGTATACCGTTTATATTACTTATTTTTCATGAGGAACACATTCTACTTACTGTAGTAAGTTTCTAATATGCCTGCCTTGTGTCTATATGTTTATCATAAACATCAACATGACTCTGGGCTGTGTCCTGATGAACCAGCATACAAACTTTAACTTTGATATTCATGTTCCAGTCATCTTCAGCAGTTGCTGGACAACCCACAGTGTTCAATTGGGCTTTTTGTATCATTTTCATATCCTCAAAGATGAGGATATAAGCTAGAGAACCAGCTGAAAACAGTCACAGTTGAAATGTTTCTTTTAGTTATACTACATATCTTACAATTGATTATTTTACATTTCTGGATGATATCTAGCGAACCAGAACCTAGTTTTGCATGATACTGATAGCTTTAATTTTGGATTTACAGCTATTTATGTCACAGACATCAAAAGGGGTTTTCTGTTGGATAAGGTGAATGCTTTGTCTGCTTCATGTGCAACAATTTCAGGTCACATTTAGTGTTTCATCACTTTAGTATCTGGTCAAGCCAATGTTCATGCACCAAAGGCCCTCAGCTTTCTATTTTAATTAAATGTATTGAGATTGTTAACCCGAATAGAACTGAAAAGATGTCCCATTTCATTTACAAAGTTTTCCTTGATTACAAAGCCGTCCTGTGTTGTTGGGGTTAAGTTAAAAAACATGACTATTTCTTGGAGAGGATTCATAAAAAGAAGAAAAGATAAAGAAAGATATTTTCATATGAAAGGAATAATTCTTGTCGTCATATTGGCTCTTAGAAACAGAAACCTGACAGTAGTAGGGTTGGAATGTTAATTTAAGGGGACCAATTCAGGACCCTTTTCATTTTAATTAAGGAAACTTTATGCGTGTGAAAACCGCCAACTGCCATAATTTCCAGCATATTATAGATAATTAATGAAGTGCTGTGAGTCACATGAGACAAAAGAAGATCAGGAATCTGCATTTGCAATGAGTACAGATCATAATTGTTGAAGTAAAATGGCAGAATTCTGAAATGCACTTGTAACAAAAGGACACTTTACACTGTCAGTATTCTATAATCTGTAAATTAGTAATATTGACATTTTTACTTTTTGTTCCATCACTTATAAAATTACCAGTGACACATCCAAGCACAACAATCTTAAGTAACAATGTGTGCTTAGTTGAAGTCTATAGTAATTGTATTGCTTTGACGCAATTTAAAAATACATGAGTTCTGAGTCAATAAAATCGTGTTTAGACTTTAATTCGTTACTTTTATTCATTTAATTCGGTATACAGAAATATTTGTACATAAATGGGTTTTCACTTTCTTTGCTTTACTTTACCTTATAGTGTGCCGCCTTGTTTTTTCTCTAACTGTTTCTAATAAAGTCTGTGTTTAGTAAATCACAGTAAATGTGCCTTTTCTTTTAATCTACAGGCCATTATCAGTCAGTGGATGTATGTACGTTTAGTTCTCACAGCAAGCTGCTTCGTTTTGGCTTCTCAGCTATGTTTGGCTTTGGTGGGAGGACTCTGGCCTTGGCAGAAAAGCATCGCTGGATGCCATCCAGCCAGCGGAGGGAATTTGCAGTAATCAAAACACTGGCAAATCTAAAGTAAGCAGAGTTGTTTCATCCACAAGGCCTGTCACCCTCTTTTTTAGAAAACAGAATGACACAGATGGAAATCTCCTCTATCTTAAAATCTGTCTGTTCCTTCTGGGGAGTTTCACCAGTTTGTTATCAAAGTTGATGTATTTACTGGAGGTTTATCACAGATAGATTCATATCTACTGGGACCAGCATTTTTTAATAAATGTATTAGATATGGTAATTGCCATTTGGTATCCTTTTTTCAGGCCTGAAGAATGTGAATTATCATTTTTACCTCTGAAAAATCCCAAGCAAGAAGCCCAGAAAACCACTAGGTAGGTGACTTGGGTACCTTTCAAGTCTTATTTATCTTCATGAAAATGTCGTAATGATTTAAAAACTAAACTAAACAAATACTGATAAATACATTTCCCACTAGGGAAAAAACGCAAAATAGGTCAAATGTAATAGTTTTTAACAAAACAGCATCAAACAACAAACAACATTTAAAATTACTAGCTGTCTTTTTTTAGGGTACTATTAGTCTTTTTCAGAGTTCTTTATATTATAAAATTTAAATTAAAGCACCTACCTTTAATTAGCATGTTCAAATGTATTGTTAATGTTAGGGATACAATTATTTTCCTGCCATTGTATTTTGTTTTTTAACCCTTTGATACATGTACAGTATGTCCATTTCTGTACAGCTAAAGTTAACTTTACACACCTGTACGACAACATGCATAACGAATCTACAACAAAGAGTTGCCCTTCCATTGCATCCACGTGAACCCTACACCAATTCGGCTGAGCTCTCCTGCAGCTAATGTGTTTGTTATTACTGTCAGATCACTCTCTTTCAAACTATTATAAAAAAAAGTAATGATGAGGCTGGTTTCACCAGTATTTACATGGTCCAGTGTATTCCTACTTTTGTTTGTCTCTAGAAAGGTAGGTAGAGACAAGTTAAGAACAGAGGAATCCCACAGATTATGGGCAGTTACCACACATGAGAATAAAACTGTTTATCATAATGTACTGTGTAGCTAAGGAGCATTAAAAACAAGAAACCAAACACATGAAGAGAGAAGATCTTTGCATGTGGTAAAAAAAAAAAAAAAAAACTGTCAAGGATTACTGCCTTAATTTATTGAAATAATTACTGTTCAAGGAAACGCAGTTTGACTGTAATACATTATTATACAGTACAGTGCTAGTGTCAAATGCCTTAGCATGTTGTTATGTATATTTCATGCAGTGAAGCTCTTTTAAATTACACTGTTTTAATGATTGAAAAGGACTCTTCTTGGCATTTTACATGTTTATAACAATAAAAGAAAATCAAATGTACTATCAGGGATATTGTTTTTCATTAGCTTGATACAGGAATGCCAAGGTATGTATTTCAATGACCAGCGGCTATTTATACCAATAAAAAGAGCCCTGTGTATTTTATCCCTTTATGCTTATTTAAATGTTTTGAACAATACAAATTATCTTTCAGAAGTAAGCTGAAAAGGGACAGCAGTAACCAGTTTGGTAAGTATAAACCTAAATACATAACTTCCTACACAGCTAAAATATAATTTGAATGATAACTGAAGGTTTGTTCTTATGTGGTTCTGTGTAGATAATGAAGACCAATGGCAAAGAATCCAGGGTCTGTTTCTGAACATCAGCATTATGGCCATTCCATGTCTCTGTTCTATGGCACCTAGAGGACTGGCACCTGATACCAGGTCAGTGTGGGTTTAGGAGAATTACTTTAAAGTCTATAAATTGAATTATTTCCCAGAAATCCTTTCGCCTTGGGTAGTCGGGGCCTCTTGGGGATATGGTTTAGTTGACTCTGTAATATCAGGGATTGTAATCGGTTGTTGGATCAGTCTGTTTAGGTCAAGGTGTCTAACTGGAATAATCAGGGGCTAATTACTCTGATTAAATTGGGTGGTAAGACAGATTTAAGAACATAGCATCTGTCCCCGGTCCTCAAGGGTGTCCACTTAGCATTGATTTCTTATGGTAAATATACACACATCGTACCAATCCCTGTACTACAGAGATATCTAAATATATTAAGACTTTCCTGGAGTGAAAACAGAACCAGTTAGATGTATATATTATTCCTTAAAAAATCAGTGAAAACACAATCTACTGTGAGAAATTTGACTTGATTTATCCAGAACCTCCTCCCCAAGCTGTGGTCACCCTTAATTGCTACCTGGGATCTCTCTCAATCTTTTCTACAGCACTTTTGTTGTGAACTGAAATGAAACCTAATACCCGTGTGCTGTTATTTTTCAGGTTGGATAATGGGAGTATGTCTCTCATCGCAGTGCGAAACACTTCCAGGGCAGATTTCATTAAACACCTGAAAAGATACGGCAGTTTAAAGAATCAAGTAAGAGGAGGTATTCCAAGGTGGAACACGACCTAGTGAACTAGTTTCCCAGTAAAGGAAATCCTGTAGACATTATGTAACAGAGTTAACATCATCCCCCTCTTAAGAAGAATTAAAGTCTGTCAGAACAAATTAGTCACTGTTTCTCAAATTTCAGTAAAACACTTTTTAGACTAATGCAGATTAGCCCATTTTAGTCTGTCCTGTTTCTTCAGTGTAATACTAATTACTATACAATACTGTAACACTAATTAAAGTGTGTAAACTTTAAACTATATATTATATATATACATATTATATATATAATATGTGTGCATTTATTAAGACATCTTACATACAAAAAATGTAGAACAATTTTATTTGGCATAACTTTTCACATTAAAGAAAACAGTTTATTAAATATTTGTGACTCCACTTTTAACCGCTAAAGAAAATATGGAATTTAATCAGTAACAATATAATTTTGTGGTAAAACATACAAAAAGCGAGTGTACTAGACAATCAATTAAGTGGTTGAGACAGTGTAATTCTTTTTTCCATAATAAGAATTAAATGTGTTGAAGGTAAGGCATGCTTTAATTATTTTGATGATAATTATCTAATTATATATATTAGTTTCTTTAAAAAATGACTAAAATTGGATAATTTAGATTTAATAGCTCAGAGAATGACAATTTGAAGAAATTGCTTTGAGAATTTTTTTTACTATTTTTTAAAATTATTTTGGACTAAATAACAGAAAAAGAAGGGCTCGTTTTAGGCATGACCAGTTTTTTCTTAGATTTGCTATTTTGATTTTACATTATGCAACATATAGTAAAGGCATTATCCTAAAAGAAGTCAGATTGACCCAATGACTTTAGGACTCAAATAGAAAAGGTGATTTTGTGATGTACAGAAGATGTTTAAATGATTAAAACACACACACACACTGTTTAAATGATTAAAACACACACACACACACACACACACACACACACACACACACACACACACACACACACACACGTAAATACAACAAACTTGAATTGTGATTCAAGTTTATAATTATAAGTTATATGGGGCTTGTCTTATCATTTTTTGTATTACTTTCCAATTTCGTAGAGCTGATGTGCTAAAAGTACCCTTGAGATATACTTTAAAGTTAATAAGCCAACACTGGGTATTCAGCATCACATAAACGTTACTGAATTTTATGTAACTGACTTTGAAAAGTCATTGTTCTCATTATTGTTACTGTTGTTACCCCACAGTTCAGCTTTCCATTTGTTGAGACTTACACGGTACAGGAAGTAAAACTTAAACCACAAAGTGGATTGGCTGATGATTCGTCTGACGAAAATGTGGAGTTTGATTCAAAACACACACCCATGATTTCCACTGAAAAGAACTACCCTTGGAACATTGATGGGGATCTAATGGAGGCGGCATCAGAAGTCTATATAAGGTAGAAAAAAATAAAGTGAGCCCATTTAACATCAAATGCCAGTTACTGTCAACTTTTTCTTATGTCCAGTATTTTTGGTATTAAAATCCATTATATTTTTCATTATATTTCCCCCTGGTTTAGACCTGCTGTAAAGTAGATAACAATGACTTGTTTTTTCTCTCATTATGAGTGTTTCAATTATGCTTTGGAGTCACATTGCCTTGGTACTACTGTACACCACACTGTGATTTTTATATTGCTTGGACATTTAAAGTTTACATGAGTTTAAAAACAAAAAAACTTCACAGTTTGAATTTCAGTCACATACTTGATTCTAAACGTGTTTCGTTGTCACATACTGTACATTGCTGTACCTATCCTGCTTTAGAGCAAACACTTTGTATCTGTAAATACTCAATAAGCAAGCAGTAACTTCTGAATAGCTTCCACAGTTGAGTCAGATGGATTGCAGTGCTGATCAAGTTATTGTACTTAGAAGAAGCTAAACAGCAGCACCCTAAAAGCCTGCTTTTTTTACAGACCTTATTTTACAGTATTTTCAGTGTGTGTAGTAATTGTAATTAAGTGGGTTAATAAACCAACACAGTGGGAAAACGCCAGCAGGATTAAACTGTTAAAGACAGGTGATATTCAGATCAGCCACTCTTTATATCATTAAAATTGACCTTTTTATCTTAACTTCTAGTGCTTGACTGCACTACAACAATTGTACATACAAACAACATCAAATATTGATATTTAAGGTATTTGGAATTTTTGCAACACAGTTCCATCCAACTAATAAACTATCTAATCTTTTTTTTTTTTTTTTTAATGTGGGTATGTTAGGTTTATTTCATTAACAATTGCATTTGAAATGCCACTAAGAAAATCTTCTTTTGCCCTATTTAAAACACATGTTTATCTTTCTCTTCTGACAGAGTGCACCCACGGCTCATCACTTTGTTTGGGGTGACTACAGAAGAGTCTGATGATTCCACAGTGAAATGCAGCTGTATATAAAAAAAGCCATGATAGATACAACTTAGAATATATGTTTTGTAATCCCTAAAATAATACCTGGTCTACTAAATGCACATGATTGACCATTATTATATATATATGTGTGTGTGTGTGTGTGTGTGTGTGTGTATCTCAATCATCAAAAGAAACTTATTACAACACATTTGTTTTTGAAAACAAATAAGGTATACAGATGATGGACATTGACGAAATGTGTTTGGTTTCTTTTTAATCACTCAATCATTCATCCTTGACTGTGACATGCTTGAGTGACTATGACTGAAGCATATGCACTTAATCATCTAATTAGTGAGACGGTTGATTGGAAACTGGATATGGAGAGATTTCAGCTGTTGAATTGCAAGCTTGAATAAAAGCAATAAAGAAAATCACAGAAAGTTTCTTTTGATGCTCAACTAGAAGTGATATATTTCTTTTGATGCTCAAATATAAGTGATATGATTCTTTTGATGCTCAATGTATGTATATATATATATATATATATATATATATATATATATATATATATATATATATATATATATATATATATATATATACAGTATCAATCAAAAGTTTGAGTACACTTGCTGGAAACTAGTTTTTTTTTTCATAATTGACAATGTTTTACGTCGTATAAGTTTCTGTAAATACTTGAAAATGAAAACATATGTTACAATATACAAAACAAAACGTAAGGAGTATCAAAGCAATGTTCAAGAAAATTGAAAATTGTCTCTAAATCTTGGATTCCTCAAAATAGCCACCCTTTGCCTTAATAACAGCCTCACAAACATGAGGCATTCGGTTAATATTCACCAGGAAATCACCCAATGTGACTTCCCAGCTCTTCTGCAGCAATTCCCAGAGACGTAGGGCACTTGTGGGTAGCTTTGCTTTGACCTTCCTGTCCAGTTCGTCCCATACAAGTTCTATGGGATTGAGGTCTGGAGACAGGGCAGGCCCGGTCATTAGATTGAGTTGTCCTTCACTTTCCTTCTTCGCCAGATAGTTCTTGCACAACTTTGAGGTGTGTTTCGAGCCATTATCTTGCTGAAGAATGAAGGACTGCCCAACTAGCCGTAATCCTGATGGAATGGCATGCCTCTGAAGTATGCTGTGATAGCCATGCTGGTTGAGCTTGCCATGGACTTGGTAAAGATTACCAACTTTGTCACCAGCAAAGCAACCCCAGACCATGACACTGCCTCCTCCATGCTTGACAGTGGGAACCACACATGCAGAACTCATGCACTCACCCTCTCTGCATCTTACAAATACTGGGCGGTTGGACCCAGATATTTCAAATTTTGACTAATCGGTCCGTAAGACTGACTTCCACTCCTCAAATGTCCAGTTTCTGTGTTTTTTGGCCCAGGCAAGTCTCGTCCTCTTATTCTGCACTCTTAACAATGGTTTCTTTGCAGCAATTCTTCCAGATAGGCCAGCTTCACGCAATCTCCTCTGAACAGTTGATATTGAAACATCTGTACTTCTAGTAGCATTTAGCTGAGCTTGTATTTCAGGGGCAGTTAATCGCCGGTTTTGCAGGCTTGTGACTCGAATGAACTTGTTCTCTGATTCTGAGGTCACCCTTGACCTGCCTGACCTTGTTCGGTCCTCATGAATGCCAGTTTCTTCAAATCATTTGATGGTCTTGGCCACAGCAGTTAAAGACACTTGCAAAGTTCTTGCGATTTGTCTTAAAGATTGACCTTCATTTCTTAAAGTAATTACAGACTACAGACAAGTCTTTTTTCTTTGCTTAACTGAGCGTATTTTACCATTTTCTGCTCCCTTATAATCAGAAATACACATTTCAGACTTTTAACTGCCTTCAGACTGAAATCCCATTGCTTTGGGTGACCATTTAATTGAAATTGACAAGATTTACATTTTCATTTAAAAATAAAATTTTTGAATGCAGTTCACTTATGGTTATCAGCTTATACAAGTACACATATCATATAATGAAATATTAAGTGTTTATAGACAAGTTTATACAGTTAAAAGCATAGATAATCATGAAAAACCTGGTTTCAAGCAGGTGTACTCAAACTTTTGACTGGTACTGTATATGTGTGTGTGTGTGTGTATATATATATATATATATATATATATATATATATATATATATATATATATATATATATATATATATACGTTGGCACAGGTAGAAAATCCGTGAACTTTTATACCTGGCCCATGAAAAATACCCCTATGGGGACCCGGTTCTTTTTCAACAGGTAATGAAAATAAAACTAAATCACATCATTAATGTTTTAAGTGCATGATACATATTTAAATACTATATACAACACATATATTTTGTACCTTTGGATGTGTAGACTTGTTTAGCCTTTTTAGTACTGGAAACATCAATATAATAATAATAATAATAATAATAATAATAATAATAATAATAATAATAATAATAATAATAATAATAATAATCTCCGTTTGCTTAGTTATTAACGTTAAATGCACTGCATACTGTGTGATTCTTTGCATATTATTTCCATATTCCGCTGCTGTTTTAAAACATGGCATCCAGCAAAGGAGCCTAGTGTAGAATTTACTTACCAAAGCAGGAGAAAATGGATTTTGCCAAAGAAATATTTCATTCAAAGGAGAAAGCAGAAATATTTTTGCATTTAACCCAAAATGAAATAGATGAACTTTTTGTAAGTGTGAGTGATATTTTTCTCATACTGATTTAATTTTGTACCCTACGCATTTTGGAGTGCATGCTTTTACTTTGTTAATCTACTTCATTAACTCAGCTCACAGTGCTGTATTTATTTGTTTATTTATTTTTTTAAAAAAAGGCAATTTGCTTCTTTTGGGAATAAGTTATATCTGCACAATCACTGCAGACAAAGCACTCTGGGGCCGTAGCCAGCCATGAAAAATCACCGAGGCACTTATGTAGAGTAAGTTACAGTTTCTATCATGGGTAAGCCCCCAACCCCCTACCACAAATAATATTCACAATTAAACTATTGTTAGAATTGTTCAAATTTGCATTAACTGGGTCCCCTAAACTGCCACTGTTATTGTTTTCTGTAAAACCTTGATATCCTGTCAGTTAAGAAAAAGCTTAATACAAAGCTTGTTTTATTAACGTTGTCTTTTATTAAGCCAGTCGTAACTTATTAAATAATTGAACCCGGGTAGTAAAAAAGAAACCCGGTTCGGGTAATTTAAAACCTGGGTTTTCGGGTACCCGTGACTGAGACTAATTTGAGAGAGAGAGAGAGAGAGAGAGAGAGAGAGACTTGAAAAAGATGTAGAGCTAACTTATTGTCTATAAAATATGACAATTTACATGTTTGCGTGACTTTATATAAAATTTAAAATCACATGAACAAATACTGTTATATATACAACACACATAACATTATTATAATATAGATTTTATATATATATATATATATATATATATATATATATATATATATATATATATATATATATATATAGCATTTTTACATTACAATTGCAAGCCTTGATAACACCTTTTGTATTTCCAAACACCATTTGAACACCACTATAAACTCTACAGACAGACTGGTTTCCTGAATAACACAAAGGTAGCTGTTTTACACAGGCCTATATGTATTTAATACATTTAAATATTTTTTGTCATAAGGTGTGTGTTATTCTGTCAGAATACATATAAGAAATGTGTAGACATAAACAGGGTTATTTTCAAAACTTGCTGCATGGATTTTCCATAAATGGTATGAAATGTTATGATTTTCATTATAAAAATATAAAATCTGCTTTGAGTTGTCTGGTTTTGCTCAGTTAAGTATGTTGAATATGTATATAAGCGCACTGTGATTTTAATTAGTTTTACTTAAGATACGTTACCAAGCATTGCAAACACTGTGTAGTGAGAGGTAAGGGAGTTTATAATTAATTTACTCATTATCTGGCTTCTGAGTTAGTCCCGTATTCATTAAGACACAATTCACACATTTGAGTAAGTGCCAGCATTCAGTCAGACTATTCAAATTGTGTGTTTTAAGCCTCACAACTAGCACTATCATTGTAAACTAGTAAAATGAGATGTCTATGGGAATGTGTACAATTGTGGTTCAGAGAGGCACTTTAATACATTCAAGCTTACTATCAGATTTAAAAGATAAAGTGCATTTCATTTGTCTCGCTGACAATGTATTCTAAAAATGTTTCACAAAATCAGTGTAATTTCAAAACAAGGCGATATTAAAAGTGAGTTGTCTTTGAATTGTATCACCTTTGAAAGAACTCTGCTGACTACATAGTCTACTTGAGAGTAACATGTAACACTCTCTCTTTGATAGAAACCAGTTTAACTTTGAAATACATATGCTTCTTTGAAGTTTTAATGCTGCTTTATAAAATACTGTTTGGTTTGAAAAACCATTATATAACAATAGTTTGTTTGTTCTTCCTTGAGTTTGTACAAGTTTTTTTTTTTTTTTTAAATATCCAGATGTTCTCTACCATTGGTGGTTCTGTTGTCAATAGACATCGTTAGTCTTGTTTACGTAGTCCCAGCTTTTTCGACGGTCCTGTTCTTTTGTTTGAAAAGTTCTTTTAAAAAAGCCAACCTGTGAATAAAAAACATTTGAGGATTAAACAAGTTATGCAATTTTTAAATATATCATGCTACTTTTCATCTTTAGTCTCTATGTGTTTACCTCTGTGCTCAGTAGATAGATCTAGTAAGCATTTACCACAATGCTACGTTTGCACCATTTATTTATTTATTTACATTTTAAACAAATATTACAGAACTAGCTAGAAACAACTACGGTGCATACTGGAGCTCTTAAGTGAACCTCCTGAATTAATGTTTAAAACTTTTTAGCATCAATGTTTTGTTAAAAGCTGTGGTGGAGTAATGTTATGTATGAAATGTTTCCCTTAATGTGTTTTATTGATACAAAACTGCTAATTTCTTTGTGGTACTAATGAGATTCTGTAGCAAACAGTTGCCAGTTTTAAACTGTTTAAAAATTGAAAGAAAATGTATCTATTAATTATAAACTAGGTCTTTTTTATTAAAGGATGCAGATCAGTGTTGCGACATCTGGGTGCCATAACTGAATTCCCCTTTACTGCTGCTACTATATAACATGACTGTAGGCATTTCTTTTGATTTACACAGAAACGACTACAATCAACAGAGCAGCTAAATAGTTCTGGCAAAAACTTCAACCCACATGTTGATGTCAACAGCATTTGTGAAGTGTGGTTTGCAGCAATGCTTTCTGCACTCTGAGTCAGTCTGCTCTGTGAGTTAGATTCTCAACTTTGTCACAGTACCCAAGGTGACCTGAGTTGTGTAGGTCAAGCAGACCTAAGAACTATTTTCAAAGTTTTATTTTATTTATTTATTTATTTATTTATTTATTAACTACTATATAGTATAATTGCCACCATTTTGTTGTGAAAAGGACAACACTGCCACTAAAAATAAAAAAAATAAAGAAATTATTAAGTTATGTTATATATTCATTGCTTGGCACTTATTCATACTTAACATTTAAAAAAAAAAAGAAAATCTTCAAAAAAAACCTTTGGAAATAACCTAAAATCAAATTTTCAGTGCATGTAACCCTTCAGATTGATTTTTGTATTTCCCAGAAAAAGAGTACATCTTAGTATTTACATACTATGCAAAAATATTATTTTAAATTATATTATTAATAATAAAAAACAGGAATTAACAGCTTAATAATCAGATAACACAGGGGAGTAAAAAATAAAACAAAACAAAGCCTTCACTTTCTCCTTTTTAAATGAAGATAACTATAAACTCTAAGTTTGACACCTACCTTCCAAAGGAAGTATATAAGCAGCAAGAGTATAAAGAGCCCCACAAAGAGGCTGAATACAATAATGGATACTTCTGCTCTCCTCGTTGGCTTCTGATCGTGATGGGCTTCCAAAATAATCTACAAAACATTTTTACAAGAAATGATATATAAGGGTACAGTTGCCAACAGCTGGCAGTCGTTTCCCTTAGAACTTAGATAGCATGTTACATTTTTCCTGATACATGTTTTACCAATGTACTCTAAACAACCTCTGCTGTTCAGCAAAATGGAGACCACTGTTCCAGATTTAAACAAAGGCATTGATACAAGTCAGGCAAAACAAGTGGTGATCATTTCAATCTTACATTCTGAGCCTCACTCTGCATATTGATAAAGAGACCAATAGTTCAGCCAATGGGGTCTGGGATTTAATATGACTTTGCTATATATATATATATATATATATATATATATATATATATATATATAGAGAGAGAGAGAGAGAGAGAGAGAGAGAGAGAGAGAGAGAGAGAGAGAGAGAGAGAGAGAGAGAGAGAGAGAGAGAGAGAGAGAGCGTCTTTCATAGTAGACCACCATCACAAAGCGCTTTACAAGACTGTGAGGAACAATGCATAATACAGTATATACAGTGAAATACAGGGCATAGTACATTAAACACAACATTAAAAAAACAATACAAATACATTAAATATAGGCATAATACATTGAATACAAGGCTAGGATGTGAATTCTAAACATTGTGGATGCATGTGTCAAGCAGAATCATACAGATAAGATGAGGTAAAAAACCTGAAATAGTAATTTAGACAACAGCTAATAACAGATATCAAATGGTTTTGTGTGTTAAGACATTTCATAGGCAAATCAGTCACAAAAGGGAGAAATTACTTACACTTGCAAACTGGTATTTTTGCAGTTCAATAACATATGTGTCCTGCTTGGGAAATACTTCAGCTATTGTTTCAATATAAAAAATGGAAGTTCTACCCTTTAAAAAAAATAAAATGTGATATTAGTATTTATTACAAAAACAATTCAATACTATCACACAATCAGCTTCCAGCTCAAGGGCTTCTATCAGACAGTAGATGTCAACTACGACATCAGCTGTGATTCAAATGAATACAGGTATGTTTTTGTCATTTTCACTTTCCAGTTCTGTAAGCCTATCAGTGTCCCCTACCAATGACACTCTTTCCTGTAGTGTAGATCAGCATAGATTAGCACCAAATTTGCTCTTACTGGTTAAAAATATGTGCTGCTGTATATATATATATATATATATATATATATATATATATATATATACATATATATATATATATATATATATATATATATATATATATATATATATATATATATATATATATATATATATATATATATATATATATATATATATATATATATATATATATATATATATTTTTTTTTTTTTTTTTTTTTTTTTTACTGCATCATCATTCACACTGGTGTTGCTTTAAAATAAGCTCCTTTCAGGAGACCTAACAGCTGTTCATCACTGTGAGACAGCACTCCCCATTGCTTTTGCCATTGCCTGACATGAAGTGTTTGCTGCAGCAGAAGAAAAAGGTGCTTCTCTTTTTAACCAGCGCGCCATTTCTTTTTTTTTAACTCTTCACACTCAGCCCTAGTTCTGCCTGTTTTTCACTGTTTTCATTTATGTATGTTTAACTACTGAATAGTTTGTACTGCATTAATGTAACACATCCAATGAAAGGCCACAAAATGTCCTTCCATTTTATGTAAGTTGCAACAGGATCAGGCTTACTATATGCGGTAGAGATGAGAATATATGTTAAAACAAAAAAAGAAAAACCTTTTTTTCCAAAAAATAAACATGTTTGGTCACTGCTATATATATATTGTAATCATAGCTGGCTCATAAAAAAAAAAAAAAAAAAACACTGCACCATTGAACCTCAAAATGAAATGAACACGGGGAGAAGCTGAGCTTCCAAGTTTTCCAACGATACCGCCCCTTTCAGTCTAGCTGCTACAATGACGGAGCAATACACTCAAAACGAAACCTAAGCTGTGAACTCTGTCACATGATGAGAGGCTTAACTTCAGGCAATCGTGGTTCCAGCTAGGAGTACCACATACACACACTGAATATGTTTTTGGAAAGCCCAGAGTCTATAATTTTAAACAAGCCGTGAACCAGGTGGCTTTTACGGTGCCTGAGTAATATGTGTGTAACCTTCGGTGAGCTGTCACCCCAAAATGTATGGGGCTGAGTTCTAAGAGTTAAAGTGAAGTTACCGCTTACAAAACACCTAGATAGACTTAATATGGTCTTTTTTTTTCAAAACTGTTTACTTACTGCAGTGTACTGAGTGTCTATAATCCTTAACGATAACAAAAGGACTATGGCTAATGCATGATGTGGAAGTCAAACCTTAAAATCAGCCAAATAAAGTCTGGGGGCGGTTCCTGCGATAAGACAGGAATTGCAAAGTAAGTTACTGTAACTAACAATTTTGCTGAAGTAACTGTAATAGATTAAGTTTTAAAAGAAATTCCCAACATTGCATGTAGCACTATCTACAATCTATTATTAAGCAAGGACACAAACAAATAAATAACTTACTAGTGCCAAAACTAAAGGTGTTAGCTCCAGCTGTAGCTGAACGGTGGCTTCCTTTCTGGTTTCCATTTCTCCAAAGTCACAAAATATATTTAAACAAGAAGTGTCATCCTTTGTACAGTACTACAGGGAAAAAAATGAATATATGAGAAAATAAACTAGTAACTAGCAATATACAATGATGACAACAATAATACAATATAAAGAATAATGTGCGCTCAACTGTACATAATCAATGTCAGGAGAAACCCAAGATACAATTGCATTGTACACATGATGACACAGAGTAGTTAAAAAGTGTCAAGTGGGTCTAACCAAATTTCACAGACTTCTCTGAGGCAATTTCTTACTCAAGTTATGTCATTCACTGTTTTTAAGAGTGCCTGTGTTCATTTCCTCCTGTTTTGTTTTTCATATACAACTTTAAATCAAAAGGCAAATGTTGTTTATTTTGCTAGCAACAAAATTAGTTTTAAAAAGCTGACATCAGTCAACTGGATATTCAATCTTATCATTGGTAAGTAGTATCGTACTAAATAATATGTTTATAGGAAACTTATAGTTTAGCAGGTATCCTAATAATCATTTTTCAATAGGAATGACTCAAGCTGGAGAAAGATCATTTTTCTTAGGAGGATCATAGTGTATCCATTGAGAGTTTTACAGGTGAAATTCTGTCTCCTGCCGTATGAGTGAGTTAAAATTTATTCCAAGTGATTTATGGTCCATAATGGGAAAAAACAAATAAATGAAAAAAGATCTAGAGCAAAGGTAATAACATCCTTGCATGTGTTCTGTAACCCTTTAAGTGAGTTGTGTTTTTAAGTATTATAATTGTTTGCAGTTTTGTTTTTTGTATTCGTGTTCCATAACAAAATAGGATGTGTGTCCTACGCACGCAGGTAATGAAAATATTTATTTACCAATCGTCTGATTGTTGTTTTTGAAAAGAAAAATGCCAGGTCCTGAATAAATGACGTATGTGGTATGTCACAGTCTTTTGTATTATTCGGAAGATAACATTTTCCAAGGGAAGTCTATAAAAAAAAAAATGAATTGAATTATTATAATACAGTATTCTTTTATATGAATATTAAACTATAAACCTAATGCATAATTAAACAATTGTCATTTAATATCATAATTTATCATATAATTTACAGAATGTAATCAAGATACCTTAATATCCAAAATGTTGAACAGTTTGAATGGGCGTGGTGTAATGGAATTAGGAATACTGATCTCCAGTCTAGAGCCAGGGGCCTTGCTGAAGCCAACATTAACTACCTGGAAATGAATGAGGAATCACTTAGTTAAGCATGCAGTACATTTTATTGCAAATATACATATTTATTTACTTATTCTTTTTTAACATTCATACACTGTAAACATATGGCTCAATATTTTTAAGATTACGATTGACAAAAAAGAAAACATTTACCCTCTTCTCCAAATAGTACACTACAATATTTTAAAGCATGTAATTAAAAACATACTTTGAATGTTATACTTTCAAAGGAAAAATGTCTTCGTGTTTCTGATATTGATTTCTGGAGTATCTACTTAAAAATGGATACATTAAACAAAATAAAATGACCACATAATATTTTTTAGTAAAACAACTATGCCCATAAAACAGGTACTGTACAGTATTTATAATATGTCTCTTGTTATGGGAGTTTTATCCTTTTTACTGTGCAAAGCCACAGACCCCAGAACCCACCTCACTGTCCCCCATTTACAGGTGCTTTTATACCAAAGCAGCTTCAATAACTAATACTGTTTTTTGTTGAAATGACCCTCACCAAGCTACAAGTTACATATTCTAGTAATCAGAGTAATCGCACAAATGGTTAACAGGGCCAGTATAAAAAGAAAAAGTTCAAACAGAAGATTAACTTACGGTGAAAGTATAATTAAACTTCTGAGTAAAACAATCAGACTCATTCTGCATCTCTTCAAATACAAATGAAGAGGGTGACACAAGCCTGTTTTAAAATCAAAAGGAAAATAAACAACTTTATGCATTTTTTGTATGATGTTGTAACTGATATACTACTTATGTACATTTCCTGTATTTCACATTATTAACAGTGGTGAAATGTTCTACCATTCTAAACAATATACATTCCTCTGCGTTTTCTTTTTTTTTTTTAATGTGTGAAGCACTGTACACAGTACATCAGTTTTTCTAAATCAGCTCAAATGAACCAGCGCTGTGTGTCCTATATTTCACGTGCAGTTGCACTTCTATCCTAAGACTAGTATACACAGCAGAAAGGGTAGCAGCGGGAAAATGAAATGGTTAGGGTGCTAAAATGGATAATTATGTGTTTGCATTTTTATTGTTTTTTGTCCAACTATAACTAATGAAAATCCAACTGAAGCACATTTCTCTAACAGTGCTTTTAAACTGGTACACTCATATTGCTGTTCACCAGAAGGGCAGTGTGTCTATTTAATTGCATATAGATATTCAAAAAAACAAAAAACAATGACAGGGTCTATCAAGGTTCTATAAAAATGAGTAAAACATCAGGGGAGTTTCCTGTTTTATTTAATGGATGATGGTATTTTGATTTGCAGCTATTTAGATCAATTGAATAGACCCCAGTGAGTGTATATTGGTTCAGTCAGGAAACTAGTGTGAAAGATTATTTATTAAAACATAGACTAGACAACAGTACTACATTATACTGTCCTTTTTCTCTCCTGAGAGAAAAAGGATAACTTACCCATGCACATTTAAGTCAACCCCATATCTCAAAGGCAATATTAAAGTTGCAATATTATCATGCAGAAGATCTGCTCCTTCTTCACTTTCACTATGAGGGTAAAAACAGAGAATGTCAAAACATATATTTAACTATAATAGAAAAACAAAGCATATATCTCTCAGGCAGGTAATTACATGTCTGCAGGTCTAGTAGTTTAAACAGCATTTTATAATCCTGCACATACAGCAGCAAGAAGCCATATATTACACTTGTTATTCCCACTCATTATTTAAGCTGTTATCTGCTTTTCTTGTGCTTTAGTTACTCAATATATCATAGACTAATTGTGCTATGTTGCAAAGCTTGAGGATGCAGCTGTCTGTGCTCCCTGTTTCACAAAGCAATGAGTATTTATTTTCCCAACAATGTAATTTTTGTTACAATTTTCTGTTTACCAGGTTGCATTAACTGTGATGTTGAGATCCTCTGGAACACCGTCTTTGTTCACAGCCAGAAGGAAAGTGACATCCGTCTGTGGAGCAAAGAGTTTAACATTTTAGTTCCACAAGTTTTTTTTAATACATTTTTACTTTAGTGTACAGAAGTACACTCTTACAGCAAAGATTTGTTCAACGCTTTTATGTTATGTTGAACAAACTTTTGCTGTATTAGTATTATACATTTTCTTAAATGCATCATTGTATTTTAACATTAGATAGACAAAAAACAGCCCTTGGACAATGAAAATGAATCAGGTTGAGTACAGTAAGGCATAAGGTATTTACAATAATTAAAAAACATAGTCTACCTTTGTGAGAGAGTTGACATATAAATGGCCAACACTACAATCCAACCCTACAATCGACTGATCATCTTCTGCTATATCACAGCTAATGTATTTCTCTTCCTGTAGATAAAAAAAAAAAAATATTTACAAACATAAAATTTAACAAAAGGGCTTAGTTGGTAACTGCAATGGTAGGAAATAAAAAATGTGCTGTAGCATCATGTTTAATACAAACATGTATAATACTTATAAGGTTTAACTAATGCAATACATGTACTGTAAGTGTATAATACTCTTTGTTTTTCCTTGAAAAAGTATAGCTCACACACTAATAGCATGGAACCTTGCATAAAATGGTACATAAAAACTATGTGCAAACGATATAATATAGAGTGTGCATGTTACCCATCTTACCGAGTCTAAAACTTTAACAAAGTACAGAGTTTTAGGGAATCTGAGGTGCAGAGCAGCTTGGAATGCATCATCCCCTGCATTGTATAAAGTCACATTCAACATCACAGACTTTCCATTCCCAAGAGCAAAGTAAGGCTTGTTTTCATGAATCCTAGAAAATATACAGATATAAATATGATGACTTAAAATGTGAAAAGCTTTAATACAGAACATAATGATTTTAACCTACTTTAGTGTGTCTGTGTGTATATATATATATATATATATATATATATATATATATATATATATATATATATATATATATACACACACACACACATACACATAAATATACACACACAGTATGTATTATAATTTTCTGGCTTTTAACCAAACCATTAGTCACTGAACACCTTCGGGAAGGAAGCTGGCATTTCGACAGCAGCAGAAGGTGAAACAAGACAGCATAAACAGCGAGGTGTAACGGTTAACGAACAGGAAAAACACAGCAAAAATACCCAATGAAAATAGAGTTTACACTTTAAATTGTGCTAACTTTTTTTTTTTTGTTTAGTTTTTTTTTTTTTTTTTGATGGGTGTTTTTTTTTTTTCCAGCGGTTTGTCTTTGCTTTCTAGCTGGTGGTGACGTTTCCATGGTGCTGCTGATGAGATGCTCACCAGCTTGATGCAACGGAGAGAGCAGAACACCAGGTGCGCATCTGGGAGGGTGACAAAAGCTTTTTTTTTTTGTCTTATAAATAACCATATTTCATCTTACAAAAAAGAGAGAGATTCAGCTCTCATAAATAGCACAATGCTTGCTTCTTTCTTTTAAAGAACATATAGGTTTACCATAATTTAAAGAACAGTTAAGTATTCCATAATTGCCCTCTACATTTACTTTTGTCCATTAGAAATTGCTAGAACACAAATACGTTTGTATTGCACAACACCTAAGTCCATGCAACTGGTAAGAAGCAATATACAGTACATACCATAGAGTATTGCCATTATGGGGTACCCATAAGGAAGAACAAAACTGCAGTTCTGTACTGTACAATAACAGTTATTATGTTGCCAAACGTGATTTTTTTTTATATGAAACCATGCTGAACAAGATCTGCAGAACCTTTGCCATGCCTAAAATCAACGCAATCACCCACAGTCCAAGAGAGTAATCAATACATACAAAGCGAATCTCCAATGACCAATTAAAAGGGCAAAGGAAATGCTAAAGGGTCATCTTTTAGATGAAAATGATTTGTATGCTATTTAATGAGTGCTCTGTGTTCATTTCTCTATAATTATTTTGACTAAATAAATCCCATCAAGGTCATTTGACCCCAACTCACCTGTAATGGAACTTAAGCTTATTAAGTGCATTCAAGTATGCATATTATTGAAAGAAATACATTATTAATAACAGAAAAACTATTGACAGAATTTGTTGAAGCATTTCTATTCATCACCAAAAAAATGTATCGCAAAAAAAAAAAAAAAGTTTTGTTGCCAAAAAAACACCCATTGCACTTTTTCAATGGAGACAAATAAGATGAAAATATATTGCACACTACAACTGATATAAAAATAACAGATTTATCCCACAAGTGGATTCAGCCTCCATGACTCTTCAACCTCAGTGGGTTATTAACTATATAGCATTGTAAAAAAAGCTTGCTGAACAGGATAAACGAAACAAAAGCTTAGTGGCCTTATGGATTATAAATCTTTCTATCATGTTTTGGTTTAATGGTGTTTCTGTGCAAATCTCTTCAAATCTAGCAACTACAATATGAAAAGAAATGGGCATGATTTAAATCTGATATGAAGCAACAAAGCTGAGTTGCATGGCAACTGGGATCAACTGTCACTTTGAAACCGTTTGTTGCTACACCAAGCTATGCATCTCTCTGGCAATGGCATACTTTGTGCAAATCAGTACAAACATGTATAAAATAATGATTACTTCCAGTGATTTTCTTCACTATTTGCAAACTAAATTCAACAATAAAGTAAATGATATCAAGTTCTTTTTGCCCATAAGCATTATGTTAATTGCAACACAGTATCTGATGTAGATCTAGGCTCACAAACCAACTTTCAGGTCAATGCCAAGGCGTTTACAGTCTATGCAACCATGAGCACGATTTTTAGTTGCTACCGCAAAAATACATTTGACAGATAAATGTTAAATTTAACAACAGCCATAAGATATCTTTAACAGGAGGCCATTCGGCCCATCTTGCTGGTTTGGTTGTTAATAGCTTATTGATCTCAGAATCTCATCAAGCAGCTTCTTGAAGGATCCCAGGGTGTCAGCTTCAACAACATTACTGGGGACCTGGTTCCAGACCCTCACAATTCTGTTTAAAAAAGTGCCTCCTATTTTCTGATCTGAATGCCCCTTTGTCTAATCTCCATTTGTGACCCCTGGTCCTTGTTTCTTTTTCAGGTAAAAAAAAGTCCCTTGGGTCTACATTGTCAATACCTTTTAGAATTTTGAATGCTTGAATCAGATCGCTGCGGAGTCTTCTTTGTTCAAGACTGAACAGATTAAGTTCTTTAAGCCTGTTTGCATATGATATGCCTTTTAAACCCAGAATAATTCTGGTCGCTCTTCTTTGCACTCTTTCTAGAGCAGCAATATCCTTTTTGTAGCGAGGTGACAAGAACAGAACACAGTATAAAGAAAACATTGTACAATAGTTTTAAAGAGGATGTACAGTGATAAGAGTGATGTAAACATCTACTTACTGTGGCAAGCCAAGTTTTGCAGAAACCTGTAAATTGGCAGAGCAGTTTTTCCAAGCACAGTACCGGGCAAACTGTGTCTGTGAAAAAACAAAACAAAATAAAAAGGTCAAAATATATTTTGCCAATTTCCCAATAGACTCCTTATTAAAAAAATATATATATATAAATAATATAAAAATGAATGGCAATAAAAAGCTAACAATATTGTATTAAGTGTTATTTTATGTTTGTGTTGAGCTGCTAGCGGATACTGTGACTGTCAAACACCGATACAATACAACAAGCAAGTCAATGTTCATCATCTGCCATGGCTGTACATTCAAAATTACAGCTATCAGTAATATGGAAAAGTTGACAACCATTACCTGCACCCACTGTATGCACAATGTAAAGATGTCTGATATACAGACAAAGGTACAGATGCACATGGAATAATGAACGTGCAATAACTGGTTACTAAGGGTATATTTACACTTAAATTTCACATACCCCCAGATTCTGATATTCTCAGTAGCTTTGATAAAATATGTCCAGATCAAGCTTCATCATTATAAAATAAGAGCTTCTCTAGATATATGTAGAAATGTAAGCAGGACATAAAGAAAGTCAATGGATAGACACCACAAACAGCCTCCATATACCCAGAGATTATGATACAAGAGTTGTTCTCAAGATACACGACAAATATCAACACCCCTCTCAACCAATGATATGTGGGATAATGAATAATAGCACCAGCTTATCTACTGTAAACTTAAGACTCAAGAGAAATGAAAGTGTGTGCAGACAGACCTTGTTCCTGACATGATTCTCCTCCCCTTCTCTCTGTTGTAGGATGGGTCGAAGCGGTGGAAATAGGGTTGGGGCATCTCTTTTCACAACATGCTCTCCAAGCTGATACGCTGCCTCAAAATGGATGGGAGTAAAAATATCACGGATTTCTTTCTAAAAATAAAATAAATAAATACATACAAATAATAAATTGACACAGGCAACCTTAAATAAAGACATTTCAAGCTCTGAAACGGGCCTATAGGTGTAATGTTCGATTTTGATTTTTTTTTTTTAGTACTGTACCCCACCTATATTTTTCATTCTAATTGATTTGTTTAGCTCATTTTTAGTATAATCAATTTTTGGAAATCGACTGAATAAACATATCAATGATGAGGGCCAGATGTCTGTTTGTTACTGACCATCTCTTTTGCTACCGTGTGCATGGTATGCTCTTATTTTATTTTTAAAAAGGGAAGTGTAAGTACAATTAAAAGTAAATCTATCTAGTGCAGTAAAGGAAAGACACAAATACGGCTGTACAGCTGAAGCTAACAAACAGCCTTTCAGGTTTGTAATATTTGTATTTTAGAATAGTACAAAAACAGTCTTATTTTCCATCTGTACGATGACATCATAAACAAGACAATACATGTAGAAGAATGAAACCTCAAAAGGATCTTTCTGAGCAGACACAGGAATACTAGAAAAATTGTTCTGTTTGTGCAAAGGAAACACCTGCTATTAAGCCGAAAACTTAAGCCAGGTTTTGTAATGTTTACCCCTGCCCCTGTACAGGATTGAGGATTGAGGATTTGTGTTTCAAGTTGCGAATGCAGTTAAAGGAGGTGTACAAAAATTCTGACAGCGTTTAACACATTTCTAACTTTATTTCAAAAGAACCGTAAATGGCTGTGTGACAGGACAGCATCTCGGCCCAAGCTGTTACCGACAGGAACAAGAGACTCAGAGTCAAGAAACTGTAGCAAAGCGCTGTAGGGCACGTTTAATGGACACAATCGAGCAAACAAAACAGGAACAAATCAACAGGGCGAGGGTCAAAATAAAGACTTAAATAAAGCAAAAATGCGTAACATAGGCCAGGCATTCACTTTCATTATAATTCAAAACACATGTCAAAAAATCCTGCTCCCCTTTATGGCCACACCCGTGATTGTTGGCGGGGACAAAATTAACCCTATCCCTGCCAATCTTACATTCCCACACACACTATTTATACAAGCAGGGCTTTTGTCCTAACACAGGCCGTAATTAACTAGTTCTGAATTAACCTAACACAGTTATATTATTTTATACCGTACATTATTTAACATTGGTGATATTCGGAGACAAGGTTTGCTGTAAACAGTTTTGGTGACAACCCATCTCCACACAGCACAGGAATTCGGCAGCTCCCCAGCTGAAATCCCAAGTTGTCGGCATGTGAAAACTGAACAGCTTGAAGCCTTGACTATTACAATAGCATACTTGATTACATGATTCCCCATGTGTGGGAGACAGACAGCCACTGATTGTCCTTCCACATGTCCACTGTTTTAATTCACAGCTACAAGCTCGCTTTGACCGAATCACATGTTATCTAATTCATTCTAATTTTCCACAGGTCTGTGCTGCATCTGTTGTGCATTACATTCATTACATTCATTACTCTAATTACCTGTTAATTATTCAATTTTAAAAATCTATAAAATGTTCCTGCAGCCTTGTAGGGATTGTTCCTGAAGGATAACCATACTTGTCTCTAACAACTTCCATGTTTAGAAAATAATTAAATAAATGCCTAGCTTTCTTAAGTTATGATAAGTGTCAGATATCCCTGATTAGAGTGGCATTCAAAGGTCTTATGGGTAATAGTTAACACCTGCAATATTAACTGAACTGTCATATTTCTAACTTACTCCATAAGCAAAGAGTTCTAAACTGCTTAAACTATTCTTCCTTTTTAAGAAAAAAAAAAAAAAAATATATATATATATATATATATATATATATATATATATATATATATATATATATATATATATAGTAAGGTAGCAGGGAGGGGGTTAAAATCCTTCCCTGCTAAAACTTGTGGGGACCGTTGCTTGCACTTTTCACTCACCTAGTAAGTGATATATATATATATATATATATATATATATATATATATATATATATATATATATATATATTATATATATATTTTTAAATCTTATCCTGGTGCACAAACTGTTCATTAGCTAGGTTCTTATATGTTCCCCACTTTTAGCCCACATCTTATTAACAGATTCCTTTGGATACATATTGCTGGTTCAGCACAAGAAACCTTTTTTTTTTTCCTTTTTTTTTTAAAAGCTCTGAGCATGTCTCATGATTTGAGTATTTAAACTTTAAATGCTAATAGCATGTTCTTTTCACACTTTAGAAATATGGCCCACTGCTTCTGAAATCAATACTGCATGAATGCCTGTGAGGAAACATTATCAGGGAACAAAATGTAACCGGCCTGCTACTGGTGAGTTATGACATAACAGCCCGTTCTACGCTTTCTCTCTTTGGGTGTTACCAGGATTGTTCCTGTTTCTTTTAAGATTACATTTATGATTATAACAGCACTTACAATCAGTGATGTTAAACACAGCTGACATTCCACCGAGGTCAAACTTAGATTTCAAGCTATAGCTGGCAGTATTTATATGATCGCTTGGTATTTACTATTCAGTCTCCAAACCTATGTTACATAACAAACCAACAGAGAAAATGATACTTTACCAGAATTTAATCGGCATTGATGATGCAAAAAAACAACATGACTTCCGTGTCCTCATAGCTAGTTATGGCCATGCTTACAATAATGATTTATGATAATGAGTTCAGCTTCCAGTTTCCAGTCCAGTTACAGAGTATTTAATTTGTAATCCAGAAACAATACAACCTACCTTTTTAATTCTAAAACAAAATATATTCAATTTCTTTGATAAACAGTGCTCCAACATATATCCATGTGTACTTTATGAACAACACTGTTGTCAAATACTCTGTGGTGCAATTATTTGATAAATTATGTAATAATAATAATAATAGTAATGCAAACAGTTTAACTATGAATGTTTCCTAAACTTTTTAAATAAATGTAATAATTAGCGTTACTGATTATTCTTTGTAATTTAGTATTATTAAATTCTGTAATTGACTTCAAAATGAGTAAAAAGGTGCAGGAAACTTACTCTCATAAAGGCCTGGTGAGTCACGCAGTTTACACGATTGTGGGACGCTTCAACCTTTCCTGATGTGCAGTTGGAGGTTCCATTTCCAATAAAATAAAACCGAGAAGGAGACCCAGCCATTCTGTGGACATCAGCAGTCAGATTGTACAGGAGGCCTGCAGATGGAAACAGACACATTGCACTGAAAATGGGGACACCAGTTGCACTGCAGGACTTTGAGATACACGTGTCATCAATTTTATAGCAAGAGAAAAAAAAAAAAAACATACCCAATTAATTGTTTTCGCTTTATCTTTATTATGCGGTTACATTCCTCTTTGCCAGTTCAAACATTTTAAAGTATTTACAGATGGGGAAGGTCCTTTTATTTTTTCTGTTGGCTTTCAATATGCTGTAAGCAGAACAGAAGGACTTATAGGATTGTCCTATGTCTGTAATTTGTCTTTAAATATCATATTTAACCTTAATCCCCGGACTAACTGCTAAAACTACCACAGTAAATTCTACATCTTGCATCTGCTGTGTTTTTTTTATTTTTATTTTCGCATCAACGAAAATAAAAAAAAAAAAAGTCAGTTGAGACCATCACTGAGATTAGGGTATAGGCACAGTATAGGTAAGTATAGGCGCAGTACAAATAATTGCGGATGCAAAATGCAAATTGCACTGTGGCCAGGCAATTATTTTGCACTGCGCCCTATGTAAGCTTAAGAGCAAGGCAAATTACTCAAAACAAATAATGACCCGCAATTATGATAATGAACGTCTGTGACGGGGTGCCCACCCTTTGTGTATATTATATATGATTTATTTGTATTATTATTGTATCATTAATATTGTGTTTATTATCGGCAATAGTCTGCATGAGTTTAATAAGGATATGTGACTGTCAGCTAGTTAAACTGTCAGTAACTGATCAGTCACGCATACGCACAAGGTTTTTTAAATCAAAACAATAACCTGGTGGACGGCGTCTCGCTTGTCCTTGCCAAATAAATCAAAAACATGGCTTTTCGACATCATATATAAATCTAAATCATAATAACAACACAAATAATAAACAAAAGGGGCGGGACACTCTGCCACACTGACAAATGATACAGGATGTCCATTAGTTGGATTAATGCGGGGTGTAAGCAGTTAGTATTTGTTTTGGATTATTCAACAGACCCATAACCAACGTACTTGACATTCTTATTATTATAATCAAATAGCTCGGGATGCTGAGAAACTTCAGCTATCAGTAGCTCCTCCATGTTGGTGGATATTCGAGTTCATCAAGACATGACGTATCACACACCATGGACCTGATTAGCTAGACCTAGATTTGCCGCTGCGGGAAAATGTTTAGCGGCAAAATTCACTCGTCGAGCGATATTTGGCCATTCTCACATTCTCCCGCTGTGAAACTTCCGTAACGTCATTTTTTCATCAATGTGTGTTCACTCTGACTGAAATAAAAGGTGAGCGATATGTGTCGCGCCGCTCATGTGTGTCCTAGGCATTAAGATCAGATTACACTGAGAGCGGTAGGGGAAAGCAGAAAGCGGTAAGCAGTAAGCCGTGCAATTTTTCATATTACATTGGTGGTGGGAAACCTCGCATTATATATAAATTTAGAATATTATCATATGTTAATGTTGAGAAATAATAATAATAATAATTTGAACTCACGTCTGAAGCAAACAATATTATTCCGCACTATATAAAGATAGCATGACTGAATCGTTTACCTGGCATAACGAGTTTTGTGACAATATCATTTAAAAACCTGTAAAAAAAAAACCTCCTGAAATACTGCAAGAAGCCCCTCATTACTGAGACCTCTTTTTTTTCAACTTTGAAGTGTTTTGCTTGGAGGTGTATGGCATACAGCATGCTATACAGAGTATGTTTTCTGTTGCTTTTTACATACAATAATGTTTACCTGGCATGTCCAGTTTGGCCGCTATGGTGTCCCAGGTGTCTTTAGCGTATCGTTATAATCTGGACTGGGCGTATCATACAGGGCATTTTTGGACCCTGAAAACCAGTCTTTTGATCGCCATCTCTCACTGTACATAGCCAACCTGAAGCTAATGACAGGTCTCTGCAGGAGTATGTTTTTATACAATGGTTTGCACTTTGTAAGAAGAGGTGTACATTTTTTGAAGGGTCAGCAAATATATGTGTGTGTGTGTGTGTGTGTGTGTGTGTGTGTGTGTATATATATATATATATATATATATATATATATATATATATATATATATATATATATATATATATATATATATATATAAAAAGATCAGAGTACCAAAAATAAGTGAAAGGCTTATTTATTTAATAATATCTGATCTTTCAACCTTTTATCAAGCATCCCTTTGGCCACAGCTCACCAACATCGCCACCTACTGGGTATTTCCAGAACTGCACATTTGTCCCAAAAATCAAATCAAAGTGCCCAGCTCTCAGAGCAAAACACCATGGAGAAGCTAAATAACAATGCTTATATTGTTAATCAGTTAGGGTCTCTTACACTTGAGACAAGAAGTTGCTTGCCATGTGTGGAATGCCACACAGTTGAAACTGTTTACAGACATTGCACACAAGCACGGTGTACCATAAGCAGTAAGCCACGAGTTGCTGCTGTAAACCACACCACCTATCCCCCAAAGCTTCTTGACCAATAGTTGCCCCTCTATAGTTACTATGATTCCCAGTAGTAACCCAGCAATACAAACACAAGATAACTTCTTGAGTCTCAAACTTCTTAATAAGCATGCTCTGTGTAATGTTCAATTGGAAACTACCCTTGTTTACTAAGAAAAGAAGCAGAACACTCAGCTAGGTTTTAACTGAATTCTCCCACAAGTCAGTATGTTCTCAGTAGATAACAACTAGCTTCATTCTGGTGCTAGCTGCAAGGATACTGGGTTAGGAAGAGTTGTAACAATAAATGAAAAATGAACTTGTTGTCACGTTATTAACTTAAACGTCAGTCTTTGTTGCCGTCTGCTTCAATCGTAACAGTATAGAATATAATAAAAGGAGTACAGATGGCTGCGCAGTGTTTGGCAGATTTCCCCCCTGTAGAGTAATCATACACTAACAATATTTTGAAATCATTCTTATCCGTTAATGTGGCAAAGTGCCCGCCCCTGTGTGTATTTTGTGTTATGTGTTGTGTGCTAATGTTGGTGTATATTCATTGGTACACGGGATATAAACGAGTGCCGTGTCCTGTATTTTTGTATGTTACAATGTTTATTTTCTGTCTGTTCTGTTCGCTCATTAAATGCTGCTTTTATGCAGCTGTACCGAGACTGGCATCTCAGGAAGAATTAAAGTTCAGCCACTTCCGACGTAAAATAAAAACACAATTCTTATATCATGAAAGTGTTGAGGCATAAAGAAAACTGATAAGTAGCTTACCTATGTGCCCTGGAATGTCCCTGCCTTTCATCTTAAAGCACAGAGTGATATTCACACAGCCAGCGGGCTGTCCATTTTCAACACATTCAGGCTGGGTGCGATTGACAGAAGGAGGAAGAATCAAGATGGCCTCTAAAATCACCACGACCCGTGTCCTTGAGTGAATTGAAAAAAAATAAAATAAAATATGTATACAAAGGTTCATTTAATGAAGTGTGCTTATCTAATCAACTGCCGTGCATCACTGTTATTAAAGGCATCATTCTAAAAAACAAACCAGTTTACCACTTTGCACATTACAGGTTCTGTAATCTGCTGCAAGGTATGTCATAAAATGCACTGTTAAATTGTTCTCCATCCAAAACAGGTTCAGTTATACAATGTTATTGTAAAGCTTTAGGCTGCTAGGTTTTTTGTCTACAAAGAACCTGGAAAGTTGTTTGCATGTGATGTTCAAACAGTATCAACATCATTGCTAAGCCTCATACTGTATAGAATTATTTTAATTAGTTGTCAGTTGAGTCTTACCTCAGTACTACAGCAGAATCAGACATAAAGGCACCAACTGCTACATCTGTGTAAAAATAAAAAAATACAAAATCACGATTATCCAGAAATCACTTTCAGTCATAAGCCCCTTAATATGGATTCACCTTTTAATATAGATTACCTTTAGCAAATCATCCAACCTGTAACAAAAGGTGTCTCTGAATTCATTTATATGGTCTTTTATCTCTGTGTGGACACTTTTATTGGTCACTTAAACCCTGTGTAGCTGAAAACCCACTTAATATGACTCGATAGAAAATAATACTGAGAATGTTTACAAAACAATCACAAACAGGTGAAGAATTTCATTTCACTGCTTTGATTTTTTTTCCCAAATTGCAACCTATTTTGCTTTTAAAATTCTTACTGGAAGAGGAGTAAGGGGAGGTTGAAAGCCCACAGGCTGGACAGAACCCCAAACAACATGAGTGCATAATTAAGAAAAATAAAGCTTATAATACACCTCCCCTGATGGCCCCCTCCCCTCCCACTGGCAGTACTGGGATTAGAGGAACACTTCCTTAACTGCTTGTAATCTACCAATAGAGATAGACATCAATAATTCACTAGTGTGCATCAGCCATGATCTAGGGTATTGTACGTTGTGTTTACTGCTTCTCTTAACAGTTTTACAGGTTAAAATAGCACTTCTGTTACCTGGATAACCATTGTCATCTACATCAATGCCTCCAGACACGGACTGGCCAAACATCTTGAAGACATTGCCATTTATGTTTCCAGTTATTCTCTGAAATGCAAAAGAAAATACAGCTGCTAAAATTATAGCACTGTATATTGCCTTTTCTATACGCAACATTTTGTTTAAAACTTTACATGATTTTACTACACCTTTCTTACAAAGGTGTTATTTGCACAGTATTTCAAATGTAATAAAAAATAAATATATTTAAATTGTTATGCCTTAATCTAAATCCATATAAATTTGTTCAAAAAGTCTACATGTTTATACTACCAACAACACAGCATGCATTGCGGGCACATATTTAGGATGTAGCCAAATGACGCAGGTCTAGTTTTACTGATCGTTCACACTTAAGATCCCATTGTGTTAAAAGAATACCGCTAAAATGCTGTAGCAGCAATTCAGTCTGTGATTCTCCTTCTAAGGCTGTAAATTTCAAGTCAACCATTCAGTGACAGAAAACCTACATAATGCACTGATTGTCGCAGGATGGAAGACAGTATGACACACAAAGGAAGTCCTGACCTCAGAATATCATGCACAAAACCTAGCAAATTCCCATCAAGGCTTTTACTGTTCAGTGCACATACGACATCTGTAAATTTACTTGGGAATAGGACTGATATATCCCTTTCTTCCTGCCATTGTAGATGTAAATAGCTCCCTGTAAATCTTCTTCCTGTGGAGCCCCAATAGCAACATCTGCAAGGGATTTAGATAAAAATAAAAATAACTCACTGCCCTGATTTCAAGCAAGCATGTCTTACCTTGTATAAAAATGCTTATTTAAATTGGCATTTTAAAAAGGCATAGCACCCTTCTCTATGCAGTGCCATTTGTGCCAAAACTATCCAGCCATTAGTTTGTCAATTTGTTTGTCAATTCATGAATTTGTTTGAAGCAATTCATCCATAAATTCGTCAGTTCATACAGTAATGCATAAATGTATTTGTTAATTCATTAATTAATGTGTCAATTCATTAATACGAAAGGCTGTACGGACCTGCAAATTTCTAATCAACCAGACAGACTTCCAACTGTCAATCTCACACTGTGCCTAAAACACTGCAACCTTCCTAGCCAATGGGAGCACACACTAATATGTTAACCAATGAAAATCCAGCATCACTCCAAACTGCTTTAGCCAATAATATTTCAGTTTATTAGAAGGGTGTTTCAAAAGATATTCTTTCGACTCTGATATTCTATTCTACTCTGGTGATTTTCAATGGAGACTTCCGTCTCACTGTATGCAAAGCATTGTGGTATATGCAGAGAGTTTGGAAAAAATAACTCTAAGGACAGTCAATGTAGGCGTAAGAAGTGTTGCTGGTTTTTGCCATTTTAAAAAAATGCATCAAACTTTTGAAGTAGATTTCACATTTGCCCAAGGCCATTAAAGAAAACGGCAACATTAGCAAATGATGGCAATACGTTGAGTTAAAATGTTAGTGTGTGCTCTCATTGGCTAGGAAGGTTGCAGTGTTTTCGGCACAGTGTGAGATTGACAATTGGAAGTTTGTCTGTTTGATGGGAGGTTTGTCGAGAAGTCTGTCTGGTTGATGAGAAATTTGCAGGTCCGTACAGCCTTTCGTACTGATGAATTGACACATTAATTAATGAATTAACAAATACGTTTATTAATTACTGTATGAATTGACAAATTTATGGATGAATTGCTGGACAAACTGACCAATTCATGAATTGATAAACCAATTGACAAATTGATGGCTGGACAGTTTAGATACGAATGGCGCTCCATACGTCTCACTAAGCTGCATGCATTTGTCATACAGGTGCTGGTTAGCACTTTAGGTAAATTGAAGGTCAAAAACACTAAGAACTAAAAAGCCAAACTTAAACCTAAAGGTATAAAATATATATATATATGAATTACTACAGATAACAGTATCTGGTTGGTTATCTGAGTCTCTACAAAAATTGCAAGAATAATAAATTAAACAAAACACTTTTTAGATATGCCTTGAGAGTATTAAATATCTCTTAGATGCAACATGGTGTACAGTATAGGACTGCTTCTTACCCGGAAAACCATCATCATCGATGTCTCCTAGATTTGTGATAGTTTCTCCAAACCTTCCTGAATACGAGTCGCTCCCCGTTAATTCAAAATCTAGCTCCTTCATATCAGCCTTGAAAAACACAAACACCAATTTGTCATAAATGTTGTAAGTTTAAAGAATAACATTTATCGTTTCCTAAAAATTATATATATATATATATAGGATCAAGCTGTCTCCAGCCAAATTACTAAAAAAATGCTGCTGTAATTTATATCATATATGATCTACATTTTAAGATGTATCATGTGACCTACACACTAAAATTAATGAAAATGTTAATGAAAACAAAACTGTTCTGGATAATTATGCTCTTACATCATTGCTTTGTATGCCCTTTTTTTTAAAACAAGCATTTAATACACAGTATGACCATCAAATTGTGGTAGGTTGAGAACTATGTACAAACTTAACAGGGGAATTTTAACAACACTGGACACACATTACATTGAAGTATGGCTTCTGAGGGTTAGATCTTTGCCTGTTACACTGCACGGTATGCTGCCTTACAGGAACCCTTTATTACAGGAAACCCATAATTTAAACTTTCATAATCACTGCACAAGTATATATATATATATATATATATATATATATATATATATATATATATATATATATATATATATATATATATATATATATATATATTTTTTTTTTTTTTTTTTTTTTTTATTTTTATTATTTCTTTTTTTTTTTAAATCACATACATATTTTGTGCAATGGCTATTGTAAAATGAACAGACAAAGCACAACAAAAGTGTTTTACTCACATTGCCCAAGTTCATATAAATGTAAACTCTTCCTTCCTCCCTTACAGTGCTGTACATTGGAGCACCAACCAGTAAGTCGGACAGCCCATCTGAATTGAGGTCAACAGCACAGATAGAAGAACCAAAATAGGAACCAAGCTGCATAGAAGAAAAAATACTTCTCGGTTAACATTGTTAATAAAAACAAAAGAAACTAGATTATATTAAAAATATATGGTTCTTACCTTCTTGCCACTTGCTTTAAAAACTATTGACAAGTAATTGGAATCAAATTTGAAGATATAGGCCTGAAAAAGAGCACGTTTATTTGTCAATACATTTGAAAGGGCTTTCCAGCCTACTGTACATGGGACTAGCACAGTAATCAACAAATATTCCAGTACATCCATCATACCTGAATACTTACTGAGACATTTCATTATTACCCGGCATGTACAAAGTATGATTCCATTTGCTTTCAAAAGTGGTATTCACAATATAGAAGCACTAACTGTATGAAGTTAGACTATCTATAAAAGGATCACTGCTATTTATTGTTGTATACAGTTATAAAGCAGCAAAATTGTTTATACAGGTGTAAAGAAAGACAGCTAACAGCTGATAACCATATGTACAGTACTGTGCAAAAGTTTTAGGCAGCTGTGAAAAAATGCTGTAAGGTAAGAATGCTTTCAAAAATAGACATGTTAATAGTTTATATTTATCAATTAACAAAATGCAAAGTGAGTGAACAGAAGCAAAATCTACATCAAATCAATATTTGGTGTGACCACCCTTTGCCTTCAAAACAGCATCAATTTTTCTAGGTACACTTGCACACAGTTTTTGAAGGAACTTGGCAGGTAGGTTGGCCCAAACATCTTGGAGAACTAACCACAGTTCTTTTGTGGATTTAGGCAGCCACAGTTGCTTCTCTCTCTTCATGTAATCCCAGACAGACTTGATGATGTTGAGATCAGGGCTCTGTGGGGGCCATACCATCACTTCCAGGACTCCTTGTTCTTCTTTACGTCGAAGACAGTTCTTAATGACTTTCGCTGTATGTTTGGGGTTGTTGTCATGCTGCAGAATAAATTTGGGGCCAATCAGATGCCTCCCTGATGGTATTGCATGATGGATAAGTATCTGCCTGTACTTCTCAGTATTGAGGAGACCATTAATTCTGACCAAATCCCCAACTCCATTTGCAGAAATGCAGCCCCAAACTTGCAAGGAACCTCCACCATGCTTCACTGTTGCCTGCAGACACTCATTCGTGTACCGCTCTCCAGCTGTGTACCAGGATCCCACTGTTTTCTGCCAATTCTGAGCTGATGGCACTGCTGGACATCTTCCGATTGCGAAGGGAAGTAAGCATGATGTGTCTTTCATCTGCTGCAGTAAGTTTCCTTGGCTGACCACTGCGTCTACGGTCCTCAACGTTGCCTGTTTCTTTGTGCTTCTTCAAAAGAGCTTGGACAGCACATCTGGAAACCTCTGTCTGCCTTGAAACTTCTGCCTGGGAGAGACCTTGCTGATGCAGTATAACTACCTTGTGCTGAGTCTTGCCATGGTGTATGACTTTTGACAGTAAACTGTCTTCAGCAACCTCACCTTGTTAGCTGAGTTTGGCTGTTCCTCACCCAGTTTTATTCCTCCTACACAGCTCTTTCTGTTTCAGTTAATGATTGTGTTTCAACCTACATATTGAATTGATGATCATTAGCACCTGTTTGGTATAATTGTTTAATCATTCACCTGACTATATGTCTACAAAATCCCAGACTTTGTGCAAGTGTACATAGAAGAATTGATGCTGTTTTGAAGGCAAAGGGTGGTCACACCAAATATGGATTTGATTTAGATTTTTCTTCTGTTCACTCACTTTGCATTTAGTTAATTGATAAATATAATCTATTAACATGTCTATTTTTGAAAGCAATCTTACTTTACAGCATTTTTTCACACCTGCCTAAAACTTTTGCACAGTACTTATCAAGTTCCTGTCAAATGTTACTTTGTAGAGTAACATTGTATGCAACAAATCAATATTAAATTAATTTCAATTAAGCCTGACGCATCACGTCTGCTTATGACCAATTTGTTTGCTCTAAGGAGTAATCTCTAAGGAAGTGGAGTATATTCATTTTTTCAACAATTCTTACCAAAAAAAGTTAAACTATTACAATTCATTCTTACTTTACCAGTCTGCCCATGCTGGGGTGCCCCTCCTACAACTTCAGTGCCCTGGGGATTAATGAAGTGTCCAGCACCAACAGAATATCCTAAAAAAGAAAAGAAAAATAAGATATGTTGAAACTATGAATGCAAGCTACACAGTTACATATTCACATCCCGTTGTTATATAGCTTGTACAAAGGATGATTTACATTGCTTCTTTTAGACCAAAGAATACACAAACAGTATTTCACATGCTCTAGGGCAACTAAAAATGTGATTCACTAAATATCTGGAAATATGTAAGTATTATTTATAGAGACAGACGTATAAATAGACAGGTTCACGCTTACGTACTAGGTCCCACAGCATAGAAGCTTTCCCTCATAGCTCTGTGAGAACACCTGTCCTGCCCTAAAAGCCCCACTCCACTCTCAACAGAGCTCCACTGTCGGCTGAATTGTGCTACATTGTGTGGTGTATACTGGCCCACTCCTTTAACTTGTGACGTCACTATTTTTATAATTCTCTCTTTGTTATTTAAAAAAAAAAAAGAAATCCAAGAGATTCTTACCTAGGTAGCTTCCATAAAGGACTTCATTTTCATCATCGACGTACGCATGTAACGTGTTGCCGGATGTGTTATAAACTAAAACAGAACCTGTCCAGTAGAAAGATCCAGGGGCTCCAATAACAATCAAATCCTACAGAACAATATGCATTAAATGTTAAAAAAAAGCTGCATGTTTAATACTGGAAGGCAGAAGGTTCAAGCATGGCTAAAATATGTCTTTAAAGTTTTATCCAGATTTTGTGTTAGCAGTTACAAATAAATTATGTTCAACAATAAATGGTATGTAAGAGTGTAGCAAGATGGCTTGCGGGCGACGTCAGACCGGGGAGGAGACAGATACAGTACTTGGGTTATGGATTAAAACAAAGATTTAAAAAACACCAAACACTGGTACATAAAAAGGCACAGTGGCCAAAACAAACAGACAAATAGACATGGAACAAAACAAGTATCGTGCTGGTGTAAAACAAAACAAGTATCATGCTTGTGTAAAACAAAACAAGTATTGTGGGTTTAAAACAAAACAAGTATCATGCTGGTTTAAAACAAAACCAGTATACTGGTGTAAAACAAAACAAGCATCGTGCTGGTGTAAAACAAAACAAGTACCATGCTGGTGTAAAACTGGTGTATTTCTGTGTTTTTTTTTTTTGTTTTTTTTTTTACCTTCCGACTCTCACTCCGCCTCTAAACACACTAACTCCCATGTAGCCAAAGCTGCATGTTTTTTATACTGTGCTCGAGGGTTTAACTGGCTATCAATGACCTAGTTTATCCCTCAACCACATTCGGCACGGGTTTTCTCATACACGTGGTCCACAGCCAGTTTGTCAATAATCACTCACTGTTGACCACACATTCTCACGATTTTATCTGCATGGGGCATTTTAACCCCATCCAGGCTGTAAACAATAATAACAAAACATTATGTTTTTACACACTAAACTATGAAGAAAAAAAAATTGCAAATATATTAAATGATTACTTTTCACAAGTTTTTACAAAGGAAGATACTGACAACATGCCCCACATGTCATCCAGTTTTAAATAACTTTAGCATAACTGAGGCAGAAATGTTAAAGGGACTAGGAGCTCTTAAAATAAACAAATCCCCTGGGCCGGATGAGATCCTCCCAGTAGTACTCAAAGAAATGAAAGAAGTAATTTACAAACCGCTAACCAAGATCATGCAGCAGTCTCTTGACACAGGGGTGGTACCGACAGACTGGAACATTGCAAACGTAATACCGATCCACAAAAAGGGAAATAAAACTGAACCAGGTAACTACAGACCAGTAAGCCTGACTTCTATTATATGCAAACTTATGGAAACTATAATAAGATCCAAAATGGAAAATTACCTATATGGTAACAGGGTCCTGGGAGACAGTCAACATGGTTTTAGGAAAGGGAGATCGTGTCTAACTAACTTGCTTGATTTTTTTGAGGATGCAACATCGATAATGGATAATTGCAAAGCATATGACATGGTTTATTTAGATTTCCAGAAAGCTTTTGACAAAGTCCCGCACAAAAGATTAATTCTCAAACTGAACGCAGTTCGGATTCAAGGAAACACATGTACATGGACTAGGGAGTGGTTAACATGTAGAAAACACAAAGTACTGATTAGAGGAAAAACCTCAGAATGGAGTGTGGTAACCAGCGGTGTACCACAGGGATCAGTATTAGGTCCTCTGCTATTCCTAATCTACATTAATGATTTAGATTCTGGTATAGTAAGCAAACTTGTTAAATTTGCAGACGACACAAAAGTAGGAGGAGTGGCAAACACTGTTGCAGCAGCAAAGGTCATTCAAAATGATCTAGACAAGATTCAGAACTGGGCAGACACATGGCAAATGACATTTAATAGAGAAAAGTGTAAGGTAGTGCACGCAGGAAATAAAAATGTACATTATAAATATCATATGGGAGATACTGAAATTGGAGAAGGAATCTATGAAAAAGACCTAGGAGTTTTTGTTGACTCAGAAATGTCTTCATCTAGACAATGTGGGGAAGCTATAAAAAAGGCTAACAAGATGCTCGGATACATTGTGAAAAGTGTTGAATTTAAATCAAGGGAAGTAATGTTAAAACTGTACAATGCACTAGTAAGACCTCATCTTGAATATTGTGTGCAGTTCTGGTCACCTCACTATAAAAAAGATATTGCTGCTCTAGAAAGAGTGCAAAGAAGAGTGACCAGAATTATTCCGGGCTTAAAAGGCATGTCATATGCAGACAGGCTAAAAGAATTGAATCTGTTCAGTCTTGAACAAAGAAGACTACGTGGCGACCTAATTCAAGCATTCAAAATTCTAAAAGGTATTGACAGTGTCGACCCAAGGGACTTTTTCAGCCTGAAAAAAGAAACAAGAACCAGGGGTCACAAATGGAGATTAGACAAAGGGGCATTCAGAAAAGAAAATAGGAGGCACTTTTTTACACAGAGAATTGTGAGGGTCTGGAATCAACTCCCCAGTAATGTTGTTGAAGCTGACACCCTGGGATCCTTCAAGAAGCTGCTCGATGAGATTTTGGGATCAATAAGCTACTAACAACCAAACGAGCAAGATGGGCCGAATGGCCTCCTCTCGTTTGTAAACTTTCTTATGTTCTTATGTTCTTATGTTCTTATACAACAAAATAATAATAACACAACACAAATACAAAATAATACATTTGCAAACAGGGGCGTAGTTTACCATGTCACAAATGGCTTCTGATTTTATTGGTTATTTAGTTATTTTTAAAAGATTTAACCAGAAATTATAGATTATTTCTTAATCACTGAGTTTGCTTTTTTAAATAAAACATAACAATCAGAACCCCTAGTTACATGAGTGATCTAAACATATTAAGTATTGCCACCATTTAGAGATGTTAATAATGGGGATACTGCTATATAGCCATTAAAATAGACACTGTGGTCTATATGACCCCTTTTCTACACGGAGACAATAGGAAATAAAAGCATGATACCTCCATTAGGAAATTAGACATCCCAGCTTGACAAGAGCCATACTTGTCACCATATTTACGTTGGTAATCTGAAAATAAAACCAGAAAATAAAATAAAAAAATTAATTGACATCCACGCCTAACAATGACAGTTCATATATTTTAGGAATAATTTAGAGTATTTTTAAATACAGCAAGTGGACCTCACTACACTGGTGTTTCTATGTAAATCTGTTGTTACACAGTATCACTATATTGAGCAGTACATCAGCTATACAAGTACAGAGATGTATTCATTTGTTTTATGTAACACATTAAAAGCAAAAGCTGTGATGTGTTTTATTTGTCTTATTCCCTGCCCAGAACCTTGAACGTACAGACCTAAATTATGCCCCCTCCGAATGTAGATAGTTTAGCCAGTGTAACCAATCTAATTGTTTTGGTTAATGCAACCACCTGGTCACTGATTACTTGATTAATTTTTCAATTGCCTGCACTGCTAGATTTGAACAGATGTATCTTATACCACTGTGGTGTCAGACTATGTTTTATTTTTGTGAAAATAAAAGTGAAAAAAGTCCATTGCTTTATTCTTGATGGCATATTTTTGTTCCATCTCTACATACCTGAGCTGTGACACCAGGTTTGCGAGTACTGTCCTACATAAAGTGCCATGCTTACCTATATAACATGGAGTCATTGGCTGACTGCTGGAGTTTAAGTCTGGTTGTATCTTGTAACAAACACCATGGGGTAGTTTATTTTGATGATCTCCATGCGTGTAAAAAATGTTTTTCCAGCGATGTCCACATGCCTTTTGGAGAGAAAAGAGTTCACTCTATATACAGCCTTTTAAAATGTGACAATATTGAAAGATATTGAAATTTAATATATCTTAGCATGTTTTAATTCAGTGTTTAATAGCTATGGATGTATGTATAGCCTGTACAGAAGAAAAAACATTTGGTTATTTTATACACAAATTAGGCAGAACATTCTTTTCACTTTAAAGTTACATACCACAATATACCCATTTGGTTGGGGTTGTCTGGATAAACTAACACCAAACCACTGGTTATCTCTCTCTGCTTGGCATGTCTTTCCACATCGCTAACCGGAAAGAAGGTTAAGGACTTTATTAGTCAGTACAAACAATATACTAGCCTTCGTTAAGCAACGTCTTCTTTGGATGTATGTATATATATATATATATATATATATATATATATATATATATATATATATATATATATATATATATATATATATATACACATATACAGTGCCTGGCAAAAGTATTCAGACCCCTGACCAATTCTCTCATATTACTGAATTACAAATGGTACATTGAAATTTCTTTCTGTTCGGTATTTTTTTTGAAAACACTTAAATTCAAAATCAATTATTGTAAGGTGACATTGGTTTTATGTTGGGAAATATTTTTAAGAAAAATAAAAAACTGAAATATCTTGCTTGCATAAGTATTCAACCCCCACACATGAATATTTGGTAGAGCCAACTTTCACTGCAATAACAGCTTTAAGTCTTTTGGGGTAAGTATGTACTAGCTTTGCACACAGTGTCGGAGTGATTTTGGCCCATTCTTCTTGGCAGATTTGCTCCAGGTTGTTCAGGTTGGTTGGACGACGCTTGTGGACCGCAATTTTCAAATAGTGCCACAGATTCTCAATGGGATTGAGATCAGGACTTTGACTGGGCCACTGTAGGACATTCACCTTTTTGTTCTTGAGCCACTTCAATGTTGCTTTGGCCTTGTGCTTGGGATCATTGTCCTGCTGAAAGGTGAATTTCCTCCCAAGCTTCAGCTTTTTAGCAGACTGAAGCAGCTTCTCTCGCAGTATTTTCCTGTATTTTGCTCCATCCATTCTTCCTTCAATTGTAACAAGATACCCAGTCCCTGCTGATGAGAAGCATCCCCACAGCATGATGCTGCCACCACCATACTTCACTGTAGGGATGGTGTGTCTTGAGGCATGGGCAGTGTTAGGTTTGCACCACACTTAGCGCTTTGACTTTTGGCCAAAAAGCTCTATCTTGGTCTCATCTGTCCACAAAACCTTTTCCCACATCACAGCTGGGTCACTCTCATGCTTTCTGGCAAACTCCAGACATGCTTTCAGATGGTACTTTTTGAGTAACAGCTTCTTTCTTGCCACCCTCCCATACAGGCCAGTGTTATGAGAGCTCTTGATATGGTTGACTGGTGCACCATTATTCCACTCCCAGCCACTGAACTCTGTAGCTCCTACAAAGTGTTTGTTGGCCTCTCTGTGGCATCTCTCACAAGTTTCCTTCTTGTTTGAGCGCTGAGTTTTGAGGGATGGCCTTTTCTTGGCAGTGCCTGGGTGATGTGATGCAGCTTTTTATTTTTCTTAAAAATATTTCCCAACATAAAACCAATGTCACCTTAAAATAATTGATTCTGAGTTTCAGTATTTAAAAATAAAATATCAAACAGAACGAAATTTCAATGTACCATTTGTAATTCAGTAATATGAGAGAATTGGTCAGGGGTCTGAATACTTTTGCTCCGTGACATAATATGGTGGCGACAGTTATATGATATGGCTATATATGCTGCATTGTATGGGAATGCATATATGAAGAATATATATTTTATATATATATCTATATATTATATATATATATTTAATAAGAGTACCTCATCAAATGGTCTTTTTTCTTGTGCAATACCCATGATCAAACTTAACTCAAAGAATCACAGAATACAGCTATGCACTGGATGTTAAAAAAATATCAAAAAATGTTAGGCCTACATCACCTGGAAACCCTGAAAAAGTCACATGACCATAACATATGCAATAGAAGGTCATTAGAACATAAGAATATAAGAAAGGTTACAAACGAGAGGAGGCCATTCGGCCCATCTTGCTCGTTTGGTTGTTAGTAACTTATTGATCCCAGAATCTCATCAAGCAGCTTCTTGATTACTGAGGAGTTGATTCCATACCATCACCCTCACAATTCTCTGTGTAAAAAGGTGCCTCCTATTTTCTGCTCCTTTGTCTATTCTCCAGTGTTAACCCCTGGTCCTTGTTTCTTTTTCAGGTCGAAAAAGTCCCCCGGGTCGTCATTGTCAATACCTTTTAGAATTTTAAATGCTTGAATCAGGTTGCTGCATAGTCTTCTTTGTTCAAGACTGAACAGACTCAATTATTTTAGCCTGTCTGAATATGACATGCCTTTTAAACCCAGAATAATTCTGGTCGCTATTCTTTGCACTCTTTCTAGACCAGTAATATCTACTGTAGAATGCATATCGGTCACATGTCAAAACGAACATTGCATTTTAATTTAGACTTGCCATTTGATATGCAAATGAGTTTGCCTGGAACAGCAATTAATAGCTTGCAATGACCACCCTTTTGGTGTGTCAATATGTAGCATTAGAAAAGTGCACCGAACAAGACAATCACACTTCACAGTCTGTTTCTGTCACAGTCTGTTGTGAATGGAGCCTTAAGATCACTGGTACCTAATTGTGATGCAGTTTTATGCTAGCAGCAAAATGACTGTGCAAACTGACCATGGTAAACTTTTCTAAGGGGTTGTTTGAGTATAGGATTTTGTAATAACAGAAAAGATGACAATTTTGCAAATCATGCCAGCCCTGGAACACATGCCAATCTTGCCACAAGCCAACCATTAATTCTGTTTACTCCCAGTTCAATTTATGCATTGTAGTGCTGGCTTCTGAAAAAAAAAGGAAAAAACAGAACTGCAAAAACCTCATGAGAGAATTAATATTAAATACGTTATGTGGTGAGTATATGATAAAGTACTTCAAAGGAGAAATCTGTAGTGGAAGTTGAAGCTGCACACAATAGTGACCGACACATAGAAACCCTGAACTAGTGACTGTTTAGTCTGGCTGCGATTCCTTTTTTCCCCTCCTAGCTGGCAGTCACTATCTGACTTGACATCTTTTTCAAGCAGTAATTTCTTTTTGAAGCTCCAAAGCTTCACATTTGGAGAAGTTGGGGTAATACACAGAGTCACACATTGTACATTTTTTACAGATATTTAACATCATCCTTGTCTTTTATTATTGTGCACAATAATAATATTATTATTATTTTTACTTCTTGTAGTTTTATAAGGCTGTGTTTGATCACCCTGACCCTAAATCCTGATCTTGCATTTCCTTTTGGAATGAAATAAAGGGAATTGGTGTGACATCATCTTCCTGTCTGGACAGCAAGGGCATACAAAACTGACATACAACTTTTGTGCTGTAAGATTTCAGCATATCTTCCTCTTGAGGTCTTTCTGTTATAATTTTGTATGTCAGTTTAATTACATGTTGGCTTCTAATATAACTTGTAGGGCTTTCAGATATATATGTATAGGCTATATGAAAGAAAAAAAATACACATATACAGTATTTGTGTTTTTAAAAAAAATTCAAATGTTTATATTAAGATAAAAATGTAAATACAGTATAATCGTAAATCTCGAAAAACTACTTACTTCTAAATCTTTTGTAGTCATTTTTGTATTACTTTAGTATAAATACATGTTAATTTGGATTCATATGTTGTTTTTTCTGACTTTATGTGAACGAAAAGACACACATTTGCCCGTTTTCCCATTGGAAATAGTGATATTTTGAAATATCACTGTCCTGGTCACAAAAGCAAAGTTTGTGGGGAATAATAGCCATTTTCTATACTTTTGAGGCATAAGCAATTAGGAAATAACACTTACTACCCAGGAACAAAAAAAATAATAATAATTTGTTACACGGTGTAATCAAACAGGTATTAATAAAAATTATTGTACCTTTAATAATGTATAGAATAAAGCTAACATACACAAGTACCTACTGATGATATATAGCTAGTAACCTATTCTATCACATTAACCGTGCAAAATTACAAAGCTCTACAAATCATTAAATTAATGTAATTCAGTAAAACTTTAACACCTAGAGTTAAGGTAATGAAATAATAAAATGTACCATATACCAAACTTTGAAAATCATCAAAGAATACAATCAAGAACAAGGTGATTGTTGATTAATTGCAACAATTTAAAGCACACAATGCTCCATCTAAGGTTTTGGTGAATAATTCTGTAACTTTCATCTGCCTCAGTCTGCTGGTCCTTTTTTCGGCATCTAAATCGCCTAGCTCTTTTAACAGTAGATGCTGTGTGCGGCTAATACACCACTCGTAACTCATCACGTGATTACAGGTGCGTTCTGTTTATTCGACAGTATGGTTGATCAAAGATCGGATAATTGACTACTCTCAAGTAATATTTCATGTGTAACATGTAATGCCCTCCCGAACACTAAATATAATAGGCTACTAGAGTTTTGTTTATCCTACTACAAAAACAACAAAGACTGGGAAATCCAAGTTTATCAGGGTTTGCACAACTTAACATATAGCAAAGAATACATTCTGGGGTCAATGCAATCATGTTTTGTGTTCATAGAAAGGCCAAAGTGAGAACATCACAGTAACGCAACAGTCAGCGGGTCAGTTATATACGTTTTGTTTTCTTGCACATTTGGTTCTCCCTGTAGCACTTGGTAGGTCCGAAAACTTTGCTGTGAATAATGTGGCATCAACCGCTAGTGTGACTATCTGGACCTGGGACTTTGAAGTGCAGAAAAAATAGTTTCAGTATTTCTGGTTGAAATGAAAGCTTCGGTAAGAGGGAAGTTCAAGGAACTCCGTGATGCTTAAATCGACACAATTTGTTTGTTATTTGTTAAAATCAATAGCAACATCAATATGAAGTTGTGTAATACAACATTTTCAAAGCCCAATACCAACCCATTGATAGCTGCTCACAGTCCTTAAACGTGTTTTTGATGCTGCATTTGTAAACCGCACCGGGGTTTGCGATGGAAGGGTTGAAAGTTGAATTGGCCACTGGAGCTCCCACTAAGACCCTAAAACACACAGAATGAGGCTTGTGAGTCGTGATAGACTTGATTTTGCGTAAATAAATTGCGAATACATTTTGAATGCACGATGATATTTCTATACTGCCGAACGCTCAATTTACTAAACTGTTGAATTATTGTACACTCGCTACTGTGGTAACTGTATTTTATTGTATTTCTTCTAACGTCTGTTTTAATGGGGAATCTGTTGTTAAAATATAATCGCGATAAAACAATTAAATGGCTGAATATGCTAGACATAAACGTTACAAAAAGTTCCATGTATTAACATTGTCGTTTTTAGGCACAATGTTCCATATAAATTAACTTTATTATTATTATTATTATTATTATTATTATTATTATTATTATTATTATTATTATTATTATTATTATTAATAAATCTAATTTAAAAGCAAGACACAGTATGAAATAAAACGGTACCCTATATTCGCATGCTGTATGTCAACTTGAAATTAGTAAAGGTAACGTTTATGGCACATTGCATACTTTTTTTAACTTCCGTGCTGTACTGTGGGTGCATGTTTTGAATGGGAAAGTTGAGAATAGTTGTGTCACTCATTCATTTTACAGCAATGAAACTGCTTGTTCAGGTTTAAACTTACCATTTTTGATTTCCATGGCTGTGCAATGAAACTGAATATCCAAATAAAGAACCACTGGGCCCGCGAAAAGCCATAGAATGTTCCACATCCAAATTGTAGCAACCCACACAGCCAACGAAACAACAAACGCACGCCAACCTCAAGATATCAGTCCACCTAAAAATCTGTTCCATATTTTAAACTGTAGCCAGGTGTAGCAAGCTGCAAGAAAACTGTACATTAAGCGTGTTTTATAAAAGAAAAGAGAAAAAAAAAGGTATCCAGTGTGATGTTTTTACACTACACTGCTCAAATGTTACAGCAGCTTTAAAGTTACAGCGGTTTCCTCCTGTTGCTTTTATTCTACCCTCATCAATGGGACGACTTGAGCTGCTGAAGACTGTCACGTGTGAATAGAGCCACACAAACCCCATTAGACGGAGCATTACCATCCAGGCACACGCGCTCAGGGCAGGCAGTGCAGTTTGCACTGCAGATGCGTAAAACTTTTTGGCAGTATACTATTCGTAATGAATGGCTGCTGTTAGGTTTCTTTTTTTTTTATCCGTGACTCATTTACTCACCCACAGACCCGTCCCCTTGCCTTCCACCACACACATACACACACGTTCCATGTCAATGTAGCTTATTTTATTCCTGCAAGCAAGGGACCTTTTTATAGTCGGTACAGTATTTGTGCTTGCCAAAGGGAACTGCATTAGTGTTGTTCAGGTTGGAATGGACACTTAGATTAAAAACAAATAATAATAACACCCTGCAATTCTATTAATATTATAATATTAGCACAGATTAACGCACTACAGGAACCATGAGCCCAGGTGCAGCTCCAGAAATAATTCCTACAAATGCATTATATTACCTTATTAAACTAAAATTAAATGAACAAAACACATTTGTTGTGCCAGTATAAGATTTTTCACTGCAAAATTGCATATTAACTTTTGTTCAACTTTTAACTTAAATAAACAGTATCCATACTGGGAAAAAAATTAAAACAGCCATAAATATACACATAGTATATGAGATCAGTTTACTGCTATGTTATTTTCCTAGACCTGAATACAGGTCTGGAGTGCTGAAATGTTTAAAACATTAAATAGCTTTACATGGTTTGCCTACATCCTTAAACAGCTATCTACCGGAAAATGCATTACACACATATTGGTTATAAATCTGATTAGCAGTATTGTCAACTCTCGCAAATTCATTCATCGAGACACGCGATTTCTAAGTTAAATTAGACCTGCTCGCGATCTCGCGACAGTACTGTTGGATCTCGGGATTGTTTGCTTTTTGAAAGACATATGTTAGTCATGGCAGAAAAATCAAAGAAGCGCAAACACTGTAGATGCAAATTGAACCCAGACTGGAGCAGTTGCTTTCCAGCTCCTTCATATTGCTAAACATGCAACACTCCAGTAGTCATCGCAGCAGCTGTCTATACAGCAGTAGCAGGTACAATAATACACAATGTTGTTTGTAATGTTGAATGGTGATCTGGATTGTATGATTTTGTTATGCATTTTGAGAAGTTCTTATAGAGATTTGTAAGAGAGTTGAAATGTTATAGAGTCAATATAAGCTGTTGTTAGCAAGATTTAAAAAAAAAACAACTGAAAATATTGGTTGTCTCAGCATTGAAATATTAGTTTATGCTTTGAAAAAAATCTTGTGAATCAAACGTCAAATCTCTTGATTTCTAAGAGTTTGTTTCATGATTTCTGCAGAGGTGCAATACTGGATTACTACTTATGTAAACAAAATTTAAATTATTACATAAAAAGCACAAGAACACAAACCTGATAAAATCAAACTCATGAAAGTAAACTGATGGATATGAATTCTTACCGTTGTGTCTGGTTCACTTATAAGAACATAAGAGTATAAGAAAGTTTACAAACGAGAGGAGGCCATTCAGCCCATCTTGCTCGTTTGGTTGTTAGTAGCTTATTTGTCCCAGAATCTCATCAAGCAGCTTCTTGAAGGATCCCAGGGTGTCAGCTTCAACAACATTACTGGGGAGTTGATTCCAGACCCTCACAATTCTCTGTGTAAAAAAGTGCCTCCTATTTTCTGTTCTGAATGCCCCTTTGTCTAATCTCCATTTGTGACCCCTGGTCCTTGTTTCTTTTTTCAGGCTGAAAAAGTCCCTTGGGTCGACACTGTTAATACCTTTTAGAATTTTGAATGCTTGAATTAGGTCGCCACATAGTCTTCTTTGTTCAAGACTGAACAGATTCAATTCTTTTAGCCTGTCTGCATATGACATGCCTTTTAAGCCCGGAATAATTCTGGTCGCTCTTCTTTGCACTCTTTCTAGAGCAGCAATATCTTTTTTATAGCGAGGTGTCCAGAACTGCACACAATATTCAAGATGAGGTCTTATCTGCATTCCGAAGGCGTAACTCTCTGGATTTTTTTTAATTATTATTACTTAATTATTTAACAGGCAGTTTTATCCAACTTACAGAAAATTAAACAGACAATAAAAGCATATAAATTACAGGCAATAAAAATGCAAGAACCAACACTAATATACAGTATATACAAAATACATTTAAATAAAGGAAAATACACAGGAATTTACAAATAAATATTGAATACGTGGGTTTTGAGAAGGCGGAAAGCAGTAAAAGAGTGAGCAGTCCTGAGGTTAACCGGTAGCTGGTTCCACCACAGAGGGGGAAGGGAAGAGAACAAGTCAGCCGGTAGAGGATGAATGGAGAGGGTGAGAAGGAATATAAGGATACACAAGGGACTGGCGATAGGAAGGGGCAGTATGATGAATTTTAGCCCAGGTTCATTCTCAACCCTAGGTTAATTCTCATGACAGGGATGAGAATTAGCCCAAGCTAAAATTTGTGGGGCTGAGAATTAGCCTAGGTTAGCCAAGAGTGAACATTAGGCTATGACACCTGTCACATAATACTGAGTGCTCTCTCGTTGGTTACTAGTGATGACGTTAGAACATTTACAATTGTTAGAAATTACCGGAGAGAGAGAAAAATACAGCTGCTTTCCACTTATAGCGTAACCCAAGGGACCACGGAAATCAGTCAGTTATAAACGAGTCAGTTTTAACCAGAGTAATTCTCCATTGAAACCTATGTTGTTTGGTCAGGACCTGCCTGTTCAGTACGTTATAAATGGAGGTCTGTTTGAACCGGATCCATTATAAGTGGAGTGCACCTGTACTTGTCCCTCTCTTGCTAGCCTGCAATTATAACAACAAAGCTGTGTGCAGTGACTGTGAATATTAGGCAAAAACAAGCTGATTATACAAGTATCACCTGGATTGTGCCAGCTGCCTACACAATCCACGTGATGGGTTTTTAAAATAAAGTGGGATGGCTTAATCCAGGGTCCAATTCCACTGGTCCACCTTAACCTGATTCATTTGGTATTATGAATTTACGTGGAATGAGCTTTGGGTTATCCTTCCCAGGGCTGTTTTTCACTTGATAGAGAGCACCAGGACATAATTAACGCATTAACGTTTTCAGTAAGGAAAGAATATTGTAGAAACCCTGAGCCACACCTTTTGCAAAAATGCAGTATATCTAGAATAGCATAAGCCTACTACCTCATGAGATGAGAATATTTTGGTTATATGCATTCCCTTTGTATTACAATATTGTATTGCCATTTAACAATGATCAAAACACATGCTACTTAGTATTCATATGTTGCATTTCATGTAAGTCAACAACCTCATGAGTAATGCATAGCAAACTGAGTTCCGTTCAAGGAAAATCATTCTACTAAATACCAAGTAGAAGAAGCCTCCTGCAGTTTGTTGTACTTTTAACAGTGCAAATAAACTACATAATTGAGGTTTTACTATGGTTTTGTGGAGACTTTTATTCAGGATATACAGTATGTTTTCACAGGATCTGGTTAACTAACTTTAAACGTTATAAACAGGAAATAAAGCCCAATATCTTATTGCCAGACTCAGATGATAACATAATGCATCAGATAAGATGAACACTGTTTATTGTATCCTGTGAAACACCCAGTTTATATTTAAATAAAATAATAAACAGGATGAGTGACCTCTCAAGACAGCTGTGAATATTAGTGTATTGTGAAGCAAATGTATTTAGCGAATATCTGCCAATGAGGAAGCACAATAAAGAAGACATACGTAACAGATGAGATCAAACATCGCCCTCTGTACTGGTTTTACCATGGAATTTTAGTGTATAACAAAATAATTCTAGATTAGATCATTTTCATATTGTTCATATATAGAACAAGACGTATTCATTGTTTACAGATTAATGGAGTTGGCTTGGTTTTTGCATTAGCAGTTGGAAATATGCATATTGTAAAGTTCAGCAGGGTTCACATGTGAGCAGCACCTTATTTTGGACCATCTCCAGCTATTTGTGGGATGAATGTGTGTCAGCACTGCATATTTCAGTTGCTGGAGTCAGTCATGAGTTAATGAGTACTTTTGCTCTTCCGAGCAAGACGATCTTTCTTTGTTAACCTGTCTGCCCGTACCGTATCCTCTTTCCATCCTGTTTTTATTGGGGGTGGGGGAGTCAGTTTATTGCTAGGCACATGGAGACCCATCAGAATTAGGGTACCTCTTTAGGTAAACAAAATAAAACAGTCATTTACACGCAAACCCTTCCTGCCACCTTAAATGGAAAAAAAGACATAGAACCTTCTTGTCTCAATTAGAATACTGGCTGAGGACCATTCCCAATAATGACTGGACTGGACCCATACTCTGAAAAGGGACAATTTAGGGAAATCTCAATGAACCATAAGAAAGTTCACAGGGATGCCTCCCCCAGCCTGGAATGACACATGAGCTAGGACTTGAAGATCACTTGGAGCCTAGTTTAGATCTCCAGGGTTTTAGAAACTGCACATATTTTAATCATCTATTGAGCTGCTGAATAGCAATTTTGAAATCTAAATTCAAGTTTATTATTAAGTTATGGGGTAAACATCATGATTAATTATATTTCTAGATGCTCCCAGAATTGTGAATGTTCCAAGAGCATTCACATCTGGACTTAGAGATAAACTGCATCTTTTATTTATTGGTACCCAATTTTACACTACAGTTTTAACATTTAAAAAGAAACATAAAAAAAAAAAAATACCTTTGGGAAGTTTTATAATAAGGAGAGAAAATGCCAGGGGCTAATTGACAGTGAAACAAGGTGAAGAACTTGAAAGATGGAAAGTGACACTGCAGTCACACTGCAAAGTGACTGATATGTGACAGCAATCAGACAGGCTTAATTTATACCAGAGGTGTTTTAGCAAAGTCCTACAAACTGGTGGCATTTGTACACCAAGCACTGTGTCAATGTACAGGAACTATCAGCTGTTTAAATACTGAAACTAGTGTACCCTTCTAGATTACCCTTTCACAGGTACCATAACATATGGATCACTAGCAAATGGTGTTTATTTAATTGTTTTGCTTTGAACTTATGATGTTCTCGTAGTTTTTTAATTTTTTAATTTATATTTTTTAACAAAAACTCACTAGTGTCATTACATTACCACCAATATAACCCTAACACTTTTATTATTGCAATCTATATTTGATGGTTGTGACCACTGTTCCTAAGCCATGATAAGTTTACTTTGGAGACAACAGGATTTATTTGTTAAAATGAATAAACATATTTAAAAAAAATAAAGACAAAATATATCATTACCTTACCTAATTCAGTGTGAATTGATTCTTCTTTTCCAGTTAAAGTTTCTTGTTTCTTTATTGAGGATAACATATATGCAACTTTGCCAAGATAATTCAATGCAGCTATGCAAGGTTTTTGAATTATGAGGTGTTGTTCGTGCTGCCTCAGGTCATTATAATAGTGAGCCATTAAACGTGAAAATAGAATTTGAAAAGTTTGTTTTGTCAAGAGTTTCACGGTGTCTTTAGCATGTTAAAAACCTCAATAAAAATATACCCCCAGGTAACTTAATTGTCCACCGTAAAAGGGTACATTTAATATTCAAGAGGATTTTAAACCCTTTTATAATAGCAGTAAAGCACCGTAGGGGGTGGGTTACTATAAAGTAAGCATTCCCCCAGGGTTTGAAGAGATCACCCGCTTAACTCATAATCCCCAGGGCTGTGGTTAGTTCAAGATACTCACCCCCTTGAGTCTCTTACTACAGTGATGTTACAAATAGGTGGTACATTTAAAAAGAAGATCCGGTCGTAAACCAAATACCTCCTTTTTCAAGAGACGTGAGAATAGCATGCTTATACATACCTTCTATTTTATTTAATTCCCCCAAAACTTGTGCGCTTGAAAAGCATGTGGCTGAACTGCATGATCATTTTAAACTTGTCATTTCAAGAGAAATGATCAGACCAACTCACATCTATATCTATCTCTCTATCTCTCTCTCTCTCTCTCTCTCTCTCTCTCTCTCTCTCTCTCTCTCTCTCTCTCTCTCTCCTAATCTCTCTCTATCTCCTAGATATATCTCTATATATTATGATATACTATATAAGATAATTATATATAGATATATATATATATATATATATAGCATGTTGCATTTCAAATAAATTATTGATGACCTTTACAACACATTTAATTAGTTTCAGAAATAAAATGACTGGTTGTATAGAGTGCATTAAGTGTTAACAAAATACTGTTTATTACTTCATGCAATACATGCTCTGATTAATTATGCTTCTATCATCTAAGAATAAATCATAAAAATAATGGCGGCAGAATGTTAATTGCCAGTTCTACCCCATAAAATAAAGAACAGATGTTACTTTAATACAAACTGGCAATGCACAAATCCCTAAGGTAGGAGATTAAAATATTCCTTCAATTCCTCACAGATTTAGGATGGCATGCTAGTCCAGTTGAAACTGGCACATACTGTCGGTCCTAGAAAGCTGTGACTCCTTTGCAAATTTCTTATGATAGTATCGAAACATTTATCACAGAGACCTAGATGAATGGGGAGAATAGGAGACAAAAATCAGGCACGGTGGCAGCAGACGTTAGGAGAACTGACTTGATCCCTCACTGCCAATTATTCTTGGGCTTCTTACAGTCAGAGACTGTCTAATCATCAGGCATTATACTTTCATGAAACAGGATCGTATGCAGACCCGTGCACACAGAAAAACAAAAAATCGGAGGCCAAGGCTTGTTAGAAAACCCCACCATGGAGTACCAAACCCCAAACGCTGAGCTTTTCTTAAAACACTAGTGCACAAGCCTGGTTCCCTACACAACCACACAAGCTGGCTCCGTAAAGTAGCTCATGCAGTGTTTGTTCACAGCTTTTTCCCAATAACACAAAACCAACCACAGGGATTCATTTAGCAAGGGTCTAATTGGAAGTCCATCGGACACCTCCAACTGGCTGTGGATTTTTCAGTAATCCAGATAGAAACTAGTGCCGGAACTACAGGAAACACTGTGACCTTTGACCCTTAAAATGATCCATGTAGTATAGCGGGGCTACAATATGGTGTTTTTGTGATGTGGCCAAATGAGCACAAGGGGCTACTAAATTCATTGCATTTCATGACCTGAGCCAGATTTTAGCTAAGGCATCCCCCCCCCCCCCCCCCCCACCCCCCCCTTACTACCCCCCCCCCCCCCCCCCCCCCCCCCCCCCCCCCCCCCTTATAGAGCCATCCCCCCCCCCCCCCCCCCCCCCCCCCCCGGTATGTGTATGGTCTTCTAACATTTACATTGGAGCACTATTAATAAACCTACATGTAAGGAAGTATCAAAATACAAGGGGAAGATGGCTAAGTGATTTCCACATCATAACTATTAGGGTTTATATTCTTGCAGATTATTATTTTCAAAGGCTAGAGTCAAATGTTTTTTAAGGACTATTTGTCACAGTTTTGTTAAATTCATTTAGATTCACCAAAACAGATTAAAAAACCGTCAACGTCTGTTTTGAACCCTGTATAATATATACAGTGAATGCGGTTGCAGTGAGCACATTCTTGATCTTTCAGATGTGCAAACATCTCAAGCTGTACGGGTGTCCACATGATCGATGGCTGAACCTGATTCATCCCTATTTACAAATTGATTCTGCTAGTATCCGCTTAATGGTGGCAGAATGGGAATGGTTGGAACTCAAGTTGTTTTTTACATTTTTCCTCCCTGTCATTAATTTTGAGGATGGCAGTCAGCAGTGGTGATGAATCCAGCTGAAACTGCAGCAGAGCCTGTTTTATCATTCTGATGACATTACATTGATTTAATTTCCATGCTGTGAAGACATTTGGTGCCACTTGGACCCAAGCCCTGACATCTTTATTAAAGGACAAATTGAATAAAAAGAAATCTCATAACATATCAGCATGGGCACTGCCAATCTTTGATACTTGTCCTTTATCGAAGGGCATTTTATATCACTGCAGCCTCTGCAAATGACAGAAAGTGGTTATTACTTGTCTGTTGTTTTAAGCAAATGTGTAAAATGTACTAAGCCAGAAAAGCTCAGCTGTCATAAAGTTTGGCTCCAAAACTCACCATATACCTGCACCATCCTGTGCAATTTAATTGGCATTCAGTGGGTTGATAAATGTATTGGCTTAATGGGACAATATACTTGACATATGCAGGACTCTCCTGAGGAATAGGATTCATTTATATACTTCACACATCAACATGCCGTAGATACCAACACAGCCTCTTCTAACAGCTGTGCCACCACCACTGACATCCTGTCAACTGCACAGACCAATGACTTTCCTGCCAGTCTCACAGCCCAGCGACTTCTCTCCATGGGGCCCCAACTCACTGAAGAGGAAATAGTTTTGTGTGATTTATTTTTACATATAATTTTTAGCCATTTTAATTGATGTTCTCTGTTGTAAAAATTTCAGTACATTTAAATATCCTTTAACATTATCCAAATCTTATTTAAAATTGATCTTATTCTTTAAATAAATATATGGAAACATATTGAATTAAAGCCCTGAATCTCACAGAAAAAATGGGTTTACTGTATTTAGATGGGTGCAAGTGATTTTGTGAATATTAATTGGAAGGCACATGCAAATTTACATATCTAGTGAATGCACATTAACAACATCTGTGATGGGTGTCAGACGCATTCTGGCACTTGCAGAGAAGCAGCTCAAAGGTTGTTATGGGGATGATTGACTGGCATCAGGAACCATGGACAGTCTAGACAGTGTAGTTTGTTTTGTAAGCAGGAAATGGATTAAACATAAACTGGTTTGAACTTTAGTTTACTGTTTATACTATGGAGGTATTCAAAGGCCTATGCCCATACTTAAGTCAATGTAGGCCAATAAAGGGTTGTTTCTAAGAGTATAAGGCTGTCATATGGTCAGTGTCAATGTCTGACCTTAATATTAAGAACAGGCTACAGTTCACAGCAGCCATCCATTCTTCATGACCATTCCAATTTAGAGCTTGAATGTCTACATTCCAAACAGCATTCAGGACCTTACTGCTGAGGGTCTTGTGGCAAAGTTGGAATGAACAGTGAAGTAATTTTGGAGCTATTGCTGCCCTGGTGACTGTCCATGTCTGTGTGATTGATTAGTGTGTTAACAGTACCCTCCTCTGCTTTCTTGTCCAGTAAGTGGAAGCAGCCTAGGTGCTCTTGCCTTGGCTCCCGATAAGGTGCCAGTCTGATGCCCACAATTTTGTTCTAAGAAAAGATCGTACAGGAAAATAAGCACAAGGAAACAAAACAAAACCAGTGTGTGACAGCTTCTAATTACTGCGCAAAAACAACATATGGAAACTTCATTGTCCATTTCATCCCTCAACGTGCACTATCAAGTCAGATTTCTTTTGCTCAGTCATTCTCTCTGGAGCATTTAGAGCAGTTTCATTTGTGTGAGATAAGCACAAACAGCACTTGATGGGATTGCATGATGATGGTATTTTAAACTAGCTTCAGAGCTCATTAATTCCTGAGGCATTTTACTGCTTTTCAATTTCTTAAAACTTTTAATGACCTCTTTTGCTTTCAGAATGTACTTGGTTTGGTAGAAACCCTTTGTGTATTTAACAGTTTCTACATTACAACAATATATCTAAGTGAGCTGCTTTAGGAAGAAGAATGTTCACCTTAAGCTTGCCTTTGCCTGATCATTTTGTCAAAAACTAAAGGGGACTGTGACAAAGTATTATCATTCATCTGTAACTTCAAGCTTATGAGGTGATAATGTCTTTTAAGTTGGGTTTCAACGTATTGAATACTGTTAATTTGAACAGCATGAATCAGGGGCACGCTTTCAGGGCTAAAGCAGGGTTGAGTCAGTGAGGCATACATTGGGTCCATCTTTTGGTCTCTTTTGGATTTTCCTTATCACCCCTCTGGCCACAGCAGCAGTGTCAGCTGTCCCAGCTTATTAACACGCCCATCATTTCCGACGCAGCCTGTAATGGCATTCTAGCAGCAATTTGTGGAGGAGACACTGACAAACTTACGGGACCTCATTTAAATGCATGTCTCAGTGCACAGCTTTCCAAGTGTAAGTTTCACTCCCCAATGAAGGCATTTTATTAATTGCTACACTAATTTCCAAGCAAATTTAAGTGGTAATCAAGAATTGTTGGGCTCAAATGCAGGCCTTTCCTGCACAATTTACATATACAGAGGTCTGCACTCATCCCTGTTTTTTCTTAAACCTTACATGAACCATTTAATCTTTTGTTTTGGTTTCAGCTGCAACTAATGCCACCCATTGTTCATCTCTGTAGTCTCATTTGATGTTAATATCCTAAAAGTTGTAAGATCTTGGCAAAATGTATGCATAAATTACACAGAAAGTGACTCACAGGAGGGTATATACTAACTGGCATTGTAAACCAATACCATTAATAGTCTAAAAAGCACTAACCAGAAAACTCTGGTCAGCTGTTGAAGGCATCTGTTAAACATTTACAATTAATGAACCTATTTGCAATTTTTAACTCATAAGTTAATTTTTCGTAACGTGCTTTTTGTTTTATGATTTTGTAATTATGTTAAATAGGGTCTAATGTTTACTGCTTTTTGCCACCATTTCGATTTGAAAACAGATCTATTATAGTTTAAAATGGTTTAATTTGGTTTTATGGTGTTAACCGTTCCCTGAAAATGAATATAAAGTTATGCAGGTTATAATGCTCTCGTTCTGATCTTACACTGACTCAAATACATTCTGGTAGACTCAGCTCAGGCTTGAAGTATGTTGTATAACCTGTCTATAATGCTCAATTTGAACAAGGATGCCAGACATATTCCTAATATTACGATAATGAACGTTTCATGATCTGAAATATTTGTTATTGTATGTTTTGTAGGGGAATCCTTTATTATGCATAAATGAACACATATTGGTACCTGTGTTGTTACATATTCCTTTTAATGCACAAGCCCTATTTTTTCAATAGGCTCCATGGTAAAAGTTAAAAACAGGATACTGAGTGCAATAAAACAAAAATAGATGTACCATATCAAACCATTACAAAACAAAGTGCGAAACTGTGTAGCTGAACTTCTGCTAAAAAATACAGAACACTGAGATCTGAAAAATTGATTCACATGCACACATTTTGTTTTGGAGATGTTTACCCATATGTTTTGTAATTATATAGTATATAATATATTTGTGCTGACATTTTATAATAGTATTTGGAAGACACTATAGTTTGGCCTGAAACTCAGAAATACTGTGGATGAAATTTCCTCATGGACAGATTAAAATGTTAATGGTTTTAACAGCTCATTCTGCTAGGAGGGGCCAGAGTTGCAGTCTGTTTCAATGACCTAAACAATGGAGGATCTAAAAATATATTATCTTTAACTCTATAATAATCACTTCTGGTGATTTGTAGACCTATTTGTTAACATTAATATAGGATAAATCTGTTTTATAAATCTTAGTTTGAGGGTATTAAGATCTGGCACTGCTTAGATCACTAAAATAGCCCCTCATGTTAGACTTTATAAGGATACAGAGAGCCAATGGGGGATTGTGGTGCAGAAGTGATATGTTAAGTGATAAGATAACCAGAGACATTTGTGTGGAAGACTATAAGTTATTTTTTAGTCAGCTATTCAACTAAAAATCCATCTTTGAGATGGCTGATCATAACAAAAGCCTGCATGTGTTCTGTGCTGTCAAAGGTGATGACCTCTGCAGTTTCACATCCATAACAGATTGAGAAAATGATTCACAAGTTTACCGCATGCATATTAAAATACTGCTTTTGCTATATCATATGAGCTCAGCTATTTAAAATGTTCTAGATTGCCTAGCAACAGCAGTAACACGTAACATTGGAGATGCATTACGCCTGTTCTACTGATTTATGTTCATAAAAAAGGATTTAAAAATAGTTTGAGATTAACTTAATGGTTTTAAGTGCCTTTGATGTGTAGGTCACAATAAGAAATATCTGAGATTACCCTTTTGGAATCCGGACAGAGTAAATTAGAAGCAAGGATAACATGCATTGAAATATAAATCCTTGTTACAGGTTAATGAAATACAGTGGAATTAATACCTAAGAAATGTAAAGCGACAGTAAATTGAAGATTATAGTACAAATAAGTAATACCTCTGTGGTTGACTTTAGCTGAGGGATATTTCCATTCAATTTATAAATGGACTTTTCAAAGCTTGTGTTTTCAGTCAATCACTCTTTATACATTGAAATGCAGGGCACACTACATTAAATACAAACAGTAAAAAACAATGCAAATACATTAAATACAGGCATGTTAAATTAAATACAGGGCTAGGGTATGAATTCTAAACATTGTGGATGCGTGTGTCATACAGAATCATATGAATATCTTAAAGATTTAAAAAGAACTTAAAAATGTGCCGCCATATAACCATATGGAAACATTGAGATTTAAAGGCATGGCACCTACGTTCATGGTTTCATTATTCCTTAAAAAAAATATGGCTACATATTCCAAAATAATAAATGCCTAAATTCTGAACTAGACCATGCCCTCTGCATAATACTGTCATGGTCTAGCTAGCTATTGTTACTAAGAATCATTAAACATCATCAAACACTGCAGTATAAATAACCATTACTTTCAATGTAATGTTTTGGTGTGTGAATCTATTACAGGAGAAAAAAACAACATGCTTAAATCACGCTAAACCAAAAGTACAAAACTGGTCATCAAACTTGGGCACACCCATCTCAAAGACACGGTTGGCATCTTTGTGCCTTGCTTGCACGCATTTGTACTCATCTTCATTCACAAATCTATATTTAAAATTAATCTATTTTTATTTAAAGATTATCATACTAACAACTGCCAACATTGTACTGCCAGTGTATGATAATACAATTAACAAAATATTGCAGACACTTGAAACAAATGTAATAACATGTAAAAGCTGGGCTCCGGTATGTATTACTCTCATAAAGCAGTCCGTGATCTGTTTATTAAGGTAGATTGACATTTATTTTATGATTGATTTCCAAATAATATTGTACACACTACAAACTTGTTTGGATTTGACTAGTGCTTGGTAATTAATTTTCAAACAATGCAGTGAGAAACCAAAGAGCTCTCAGTTTGACAAGTATTTTATAATTTATTTTAAAACAACACTGCACACATTTGCAAAGGCATTATTCATTTAAGAGTTCATTAATTATGCAAATGAGTTGCAATTAACTAATCTGTTCAGAAGACACTATTTGCATAATAATGAACTTCATGTTTGTGACATAATTTAATAAGGTACCTTAGTGCTTTTTTAAACAAAACAATCCCATGAATATAGCACACCAGGAGATTAAACACAGCTAACTTGCAGATAAATTCGTAAGGCAACTGCTTAGGCCTTTTAATATTTCAGTAATATATCCGTAGGCCTTGCTGTCTTAAATAAGTATAATAAAAATAAATAAGACAGAAACAAAAACATAACATTCCAAATGAGAAAATAGGGTATCTGGATATTACAGTAAAATCACAAATGAAAGTCTTTCTTCTTTAAAATCCAAGAAGGACTTGTTTTGCACAAGCTATGCAAATGCCTTTATAAATGAATATATGCTGAATTAACAAATTCTAGTTAATTCTGAGCAAGTAGTTGGGAATCTCAGCAAAAAAGGATAAAATACACAGAAGATACTTAAACACAGTGTATTTCACTTGATTCAATATTATTAGAAAAACTCTACAGAAAATGTATTTTTAAAACAAACAAGTGCAACCATGATAGCCAGGTTATTTTATATCATAAGAGAGCTTTTCAATCAGTTTCCCTGTACGTTTTTTTGTTTGAGGTTTTCAACTATTCAGAATGCAAAGATTCACCCTGAACTTTGCATAACCCTCATAATGAAATTCATACTAAAAGTGTTGAATGTCTTAGCGTAATCTTTTGCATCAGATCAAATCAAATCTGTGCAAAAACATGTACACTAACACATTAATATACACATAAAATATATAGCCACCTAATGCTTGAAAGGGGGCTTTTGTGTTAAACGCAAAGACTAGGTGACTGAAGAGTACTTGATTGTTTGTTCTCATCATTTGTCTAAAGAACATGTGTTCACAGATTTGTATGCATCTTTATATTTCTGATAGTGATATCAGTTATACCAGACTTAACAGTCACAATGGGTTCAACCCGATTTAGTAAGGAACAATGGAAGGTAAGCAAGATTATTAATTATTGGTATTATATTTTGAAATAGCTATTCAAAACTGAGCTAAAACCCTTGCTAAGGACACCATACGATATGTAATTGTGTTTCCAATTTAGATCAAGACATGGGTGTAATTACTAAGGTTTTTGATTGGAATAGGGGGGTAATTTGGAAGGTTTCCAAATTGAAAACCTTAATGAAAAAAGAATGTTAGTGAAGGTTTGCATGTTAAAAGAAGCCAATTCTCCAGGGCAAATGTGTTTGTGTGACTTAGCCATGTTTAAATAGAATCTACAAATTCCATGTGGAGTCATAGACAGAACATAGACTGCAGGGGGTGTGGGGGGGGGATAAGGTTTGAGGCAAAACTAAACAGATTTTGAGACAGAAGGGCTTTGCAGTTAAAGTTTAATGAAACTACTCATATAAAGGAGAGATCTGAATGTAATCTGCCATTGTTCTCTTTTTCCATCTTATTGTTCATAAACTGTGTGTTTACAAGAAAAAATAAGAAATGTTAGTGTTTTTTAAAATCAACATGGTGTAAACAAGGTATTTTATTGATCTTATTTTATTCATGTATGTATAGATATAGATATAGATATAGTTATAGATATATAATTTATATAAACACAGTCAACCTCTGTTAACGCAACTAATGGATAACTCGATACTTTCTCTTAATTCGACAGACAGTCTTGGTCCCGGATTTTCTTCATATAAAATATATTTTTTGCATATCTTAATTTTTTTTTATTCGACACCACACTTTACTCGTAACTCAACACTTACTATCGGTACTGAACTTCCAGAGTCTCCTATCAAGCTGGATAAAGCCATCGCCACACCGGACACAGTTCAGATGTTTTTGGCTCAAGAGGACATTGAAGATATTCCAAAGAGTCCCGGATCCTTGGCAGCAGAAGAGCATGTTTATGCATGCAAAACAATCGAAAATGCCTGATTTCTGTGTGAAACTGTAAGTTGTTTATTATTATTTTTGTTCACCGAGTTAATTCTGTCTAATTGTGGCAAAGTGGTGAGTACATGCAGGTGAGTGCAGTGCAGAGCGGATTAATCACACAGACAATGATTCACAGGTGCAAGGGTGTTTATTAATAATTATAATGACCAGAGCCTTAGGGCAAAACCTGTAAATAATAATAGCGATGGAAATGGTACAGCGGTGTGTATCACTTCTGTTTGTAAATCCCATGGGTTTGACCCGCAAACCAAAAATCCCATTCTTTTTCACCTACACAAAACACAGACACAGTTCCTCGTGGTGAAAAGACCGTTCCTAGTGACACGTGAAGTGCTGGTATCCGGGTTTGACGATCGCCTGCGGCTGCAGCTCCAGATCATGAAACAGACAATGACGACAAACAATGTTACAAGACAGACTTAACAAACTAATTTTCACTAATTTGCATGGTATCCTTTTAGGTTGTATTCTATCTATTTACACAGGAAAAGATCACTTTCACTACGCCCCCTATTTATACCCTCGCTCACGACCCCTAGGTTAACGAGCGCATCCGCTCCTCCAATCCTTGGATGCCACGCCGCCTCCCATCTGAGTCACTGAACTTGGGTGCCGTAGCTCAACCCCCTTCCTAAATGACGACTTCCACCTACCCTAAAAAATAAATTGCTGTGCCATTTAGTTAAGGGTACTCTGTTCCTTTTACATAGTGCCCTCACAGGTCAGGAAGGAGATCTAACACCAAGAATCATTCGATCTCTGTCACAATAATATTCATATGTTAACTTTTGCTATTAAAGCCATCAAACTAGACAATACAAGACAATAACTAAAGGTATAGTCAACAGTTTATCAACAGTTTGTGGTTCGATTGTTTTCATAAAAATAATGCTGCCATGGCTCAAGTGGTTAACTCGACACCTTGGATAAGGCAACAATAAATGGCACCCCTGTGGGATGTTGAGTCACCCGAGGTTGACTGTGTGTGTGTGTGTATATATATATATATATATATATATATATATATATATATATAATTATATATATATATATATATATATATATAGACTTATAGTATATATGTACTTTTGTTAATAATTAGGGCTGTTTTTAAAAACTACAAAAATCTATATATGTAACTTTTGTTAATAATTAGGGCTGTTTTTAACTACAAAAAGGAAAGGAGCAAAGCAAAAGCTTTCAAACAATGGCTTATGAGCATGAGTATGTCAAATAAGCATCACTAAAGTAGCAGAGACAGTGAATGTGACCCTTTTTTATATCAAATGTCTGCTGTAAATGATGTTCTTTCAAATTCCAGGTGATTACTTTATATATATATAAGTTATAAACTGTAGCAACAACATTAAAAAATATGTGAGTGGTGTTACATTTTTCTAAATTTACTTAGGTGTTCAAAGTGTTACAGTGAGGTCTTTGAACCCTAGAGCCCCACAACACCCTTAATCAGTGAGAATATATAGTGAGAATATTTATGCTGTTAATGTAAGGAAGAAGGGAAAAATGTGCCAAAGATTTTGCAATTAGTTTGTAAGAAAGAAACAGCAGTGCATCTTAACTAGGTAAAAATGTTATAAGGGACTGATGAAGCTAACCTATAAACAAGCATCAAGCACTTTAATTCATCTGCTAAAGTAAATTAGGGGATACCCAAGAGTATTATTAATATAAGTCATATGGTAAGCAGAGCATACAACCATCAGTAACAATATCAAATTAAGTTTCATCCTCTGGATAAATGCTAACTCAGTGGTGAAAGCACACCTACCATACGAATGATTAAATGTTAGCTATCCCACAAATCCATTTACAACATCTTGTTTCGCTTTAGTTTTTCAGAGCGTGTGTCATGGCAATTAAAATAGAGGTAAATAAATAGAATTACTGAAGACAAGCTTTATAATACCTTCATAAGTTTTGCTGCGGTGACATTCCTGACCTGGCTATAACAAAAAAAACAAAAATACAAAAAAAAAAAAAAAACACTATATATTGAAAAGATAGAAATAGAAATCAATTAGAGGGATTGGATAAGACAATTAGAATCCCCTGTCAGAACACTGTTAATTGGCTGAGGGTCTGAATGGAGAGGCAGGGCGGCCCTGGTTTAATGTCTGCAAGGTGGTTCAGTTTTTCTGTAAAGTTGGGGTGGTTATAATCTGCACTGAAGTCAGTTTCTTCCCATTCAGTGGCATATCTTATTGAGCATACAGAAGCACCTGCCAGCACAGCACCTACCATCAGCCCTCTAAAATCTACTGGACTAAAACTGATTTGCAACTTGGTGTGAAGCTTTGTTTATAGAGCAGAATACATAAGTCATGTAAGAGGAAGTCTGTTGGGTGGATGTTATACATAATTGTGTGCAACATATTACTGGTAATTCAAATGTCAATTTTTTTACATTTTTTTTTAATGCATGACACTGATCATCATTATTGCCATATGGATAAAAGAAACATAAAGGGCTGTGAAACATACTGAGCCAGTCTCACCATGGTGCACACTCCATGTCATCTCATTCACAGGATCATGTGCTAATGAAGAACTTCTAATCATAACCCACAGCCCTCCAAATGTAACACCTTGCAATTAACACTACAAAGTATGAACATTACCACCATCATTAAACAGCACAGGCAAACATGGGTTATACTCCTCCACAATGGAAAATAATTGATGAAGTTAGTGAGTTTTATTATTTGTGATTCATTTACTGACATGCACAACATGTAGAGGTTTGTGGTTACTCCCTGACTACATCTTTAAAGATAATGAAACTGACTTCCTATGAATGATTATTCATTAACAATTCATTCTTTCCTTAGTGAGCTGCTTCATTTTCGGCTTTTCACAGCAAACTTGTGATGGAATAATTACAGCAGGAAATGAAGTTCCAATTAGTGGCAGCAAATGTGCCATTGTCTGATTAAAAACACTACAGCTGAGCAGAGCAGCCTAGCAGTTCACTCCCTGCTGTCCTGCTGCTCACAGAGGGATAGGGCATGTCATTTTGTGATTCTGTTGCTACAGCTGATCTGCATTCAAACTCAATAGAACATTTTGATCTGCTGAAACCATGTGAGAAACCTTGACCATTTTTTTTTTTTTTAATTTCATAACTGAATAACTTTCTGGAACTGATACTACTGTTAAGACGTTGATAGCTGCAGCCTGTAGTATGTTCTTTGTAAAAACTACAGCTGTATTGCTGTATCAATCATTGAACCATCTGCATCTGGCCAGACAGCCAGGGGCCAATGCTTTTTCTGTAGACAATGCACAGTGGGTGCAGCTGAAGTATGTGTTTTAATAAGATCCAGCTTCTTCTTTGCGAAAAATCACTTCAAGGGGCACTGACCCCTTTTTTTCCATGACCCCCAAAGAAACAACCAAATAAACTCCACATGTTGTCCCCTGCTCTGTAAGATAACACAAGCATGAATAACATGATATACATACCATATATACGACTATCTTTAAATATTTTCAACTCAAACAGTACTCCCTCAGACTAGAAAAAAATAGTCTGGAACACCATATTTCAGAACAGCTATCTATCACTACCAAACCAGAGATCAAACAGTACACTACCAAACCAGAAATAAACTGTACACTACCAAATCAGAGATCAAACTGTACAATACCAAATCAGAAACAAACTGTACACTACCAAATCAGAGATCAAACTGTACACTATCAAACCAAAAATAAACTGTACACTACCAAATCAGAGATCAAACTGTACACTACCAAACCAAAAATAAACTGTACACTATCAAATCAGAAAAAAACTGTACACTACCAAATCAGAGATCAAAATGTATACTACCAAATCAGAGATCAAACTGTACACTACCAAATCAGAGATCAAACTGTACACTATCAAACCAAAAACAAACTGTACACTATCAAATCAGAAACAAACTGTACACTACCAAATCAGAAATCAAAATGTATACTATCAAATCCGAGATCAAACTGTACACTACCAAACCAGAAATCAAACTGTACACTATCAAACCAGAAACAACCTGTACACTATCAAATCAGAGATCAAATTATACACTATCAAACCAGAAACAAACCGTACACTACCAAATCAGAGAACAAACTGTACACTATCAAATCAGAAACAAACTGTACACTATCAAATCAGAGATCAAACTGTACACTATCAAACCAGAAATAAACTACACTACCAAATCTGAGATAAAACTGTACACTAAATCAGAGATAAAACTGTATACAGTTTATTTCTGGTTTGATATTGTATAGTTTGATCTCTCATTTGATAGTGTACACTATCAAATCAGAGATCAAATTGTACACTATCAAACAAGAAACTAATTGTACACTATCAAATCAGGAGATCAAACTGTACATTATCAAACCAGAAATAAACTGTACACTACCAAATCAGAAACAAACTGTACACTACCAAATCAGAGATCAAAATGTATACTATCAAATCTGAGATCAAACTGTACACTACCAAATCAGAGATCAAATTGTACGCTATCAAATCAGAGATCAAACTGTACACTTTCAAACCAGAAACAAACTGTACACTATCAAACCAGAAACAAACTGTACACTACCAAATCAGAAACAAACTGTACACTACCAAATCAGAGATCAAAATGTATACTATCAAATCTGAGATCAAACTGTACACTTTCAAATCAGAGATCAGGCTGTACACTATCAAACCAGAAACAAACTACACTACCAAATCAGAGTTCAAACTGTATACTATCAAATCAGAGATCAAACTGCACACTACTGAATCAGAGATCAAACTGTACACTATCAAACCAGAAATCAAACTTTACACTGTCAAACCAGAAACAACCTGTACACTATCAAATCAGAGATCAAACTGTACACTATCAAACCAGAAACAAACTGTACACTACCAAATCAGAGAGCAAACTGTACACTATCAAATCAGAGATCAAACTGTACACTATCAAACAAGAAACACATTGTACACTATCAAATCAGAAGATCAAACTGTACACTATCAAACCAGAAACAAAACTATACACTTCCAAATCAAAGATCAAACTGTACACTATCAAACCAAAAATAAACTGTGCACTATCAAATCAGAAATAAACTGAACACTACCAAATCAGAAACAAACTGTACACTGTCAAACCAGAGATCAAACGTACAATACCAAATCAGAGATCAAGCTGTACACTATCAAACCAGAAACAACCTGTACACTACCAAATTAGAGATCAAACTGTACACTATCAAACCAGAAACAAACTGTACACTACCAAATCAGAGAACAAACTGTACACTATCAAATCAGAGGTCAAACTGTACACTTTCAAACCAGAAACAAACTGTACACTATCAAATCAGAGATCAAACTGTACACTATCAAACCAGAAATAAACTACACTACCAAATCAGAGATAAAATTGTACACTAAATCAGAGATAAAACTGTACACAGTTTATTTCTGGTTTGATAGTGTACAGTTTGTTCTCTGATTGGATAGTGTACACTATCCAATCAGAGATCAAATTGTACACTATCAAACCAGAAATCAAACTGTACACTATCAAACCAGAAACAACCTGTACACTATCAAATCAGAGATCAAATTATACACTATCAAACCAGAAACAAACCGTACACTACCAAATCAGAGAACAAACTGTACACTATCAAACAAGAAACAAATTGTACACTATCAAATCAGGAGATCAAACTGTACACTATCAAACCAGAAACCAACTGTACACTTCCAAATCAAAGATCTGACTGTACACTATCAAACCAATAACAAACTACACTACCAAATCAGAGATCAAACTGTACACTATCAAACCATAAATAAACTGTGCACTATCAAATCAGAAATAAACTGAACACTACCAAATCAGAAACAAACTGTACACTGTCAAACCAGAGATCAAACGTACAATACCAAATCAGAGATCAAGCTGTACACTATCAAACCAGAAACAACCTGTACACTACCAAATTAGAGATCAAACTGTACACTATCAAACCAGAAACAAACTGTACACTATCAAATCAGAGATCAAACTGTACACTATCAAACCAGAAATAAACTACACTACCAAATCAGAGATAAAATTGTACACCAAATCAGAAATCAAACTGTACACTATCAAACCAAAAATAAACTATGTACTATCAAATCAGAAATAAACTGTACACAACGAAATCAGAAACAAACTGTACACTATCAAACCAGAAATAAACTGTAAACTATCAAATCAGAGATCAAACTGTACACTATCAAACCAGAAATAAACTGTACACTACCAAATCAGAAACAAACTGTACACTACCAAATCACATATCAAACTGTACACTACCAAATCAGAGATCAAACTGTACACTTTCAAACCAGAAATAAACTGTACAATATCAAATCAGAGTTCAAACTGTACACTATCAAACAAGAAACAAATTGTACACTATCAAATCAGGAGATCAAACTGTACACTATCAAACCAGAGTTCAAAGTGTACACTTTCAAACCAGAAACAAACTGTACACTATCAAATCAGAGATCAAACTGTACACTATCAAATCAGAGATCAAACTGTACACTACCAAATCAGAAATAAACTGTACCCTATCAAACCAGAAATAAATTGTATGCTATCAAATCAGAGATCAAACTGTACACTATCAAATCAGAAATAAACTGTACTCTCAAACCATTAATAAAATGTACACTATTAAATCAGAGATCAAACTGTACACTATCAAATCAGAGATCAAACTGTACACTATCAAACCAGAAACAAACTGTATACTATCAAATCAGAGATCAAACTGTACACTATCAAACCAGAAACAAACTGTACACTATCAAATCAGAGATCAAACTGTACACTATCAAACCAGAAACAAACTGTACATTACCACATCAGAGATTAAACTGTACACTATCAAACCAGAAACAAACTGTACACTATCAAACCAGAAATAAACTGTACACTACCAAATCACATATCAAACTGTACACTACCAAATCAGAGATCAAACTGTACACTTTCAAACCAGAAATAAACTGTACAATATCAAATCAGAGTTAAAACTGTACACTGTCAAACAAGAAACAAATTGTACACTATCAAATCAGGAGCTCAAACTGTACACTATCAAACCAGAAACAAACTGTACACTATCAAATCAGAGATCAAACTGTACACTATCAAATCAGAGATCAAACTGTATTCTCAAACCAGAAATAAACTATACACTATCAAATCAGACCTTAAGTAACTCATGGGTTAAAGCTTTGTTAGCCACCTGTGTTTCATACAAGCATTTGTAAACCACACTGCACCCTTTAAAAAAAACCTACGACAAAGTTGACTGGAATTGTGAATTTGCACCACCTTCACATAGTGCAATTGAAAAATACCACTGTTTTATTGAACTAATAATAGTACTAAAAATTTGAAAAAAAATTAAAAACACTTGATCTGCTTTATAGAACTAAAATACTGTACAATCTAGTACTTTTACCGCCCTTTTAATTTTTAAATAATACAATCAATATGGGTTTGGATTTCCAGACTATAACAATATTTACCTTTTCATATTCCTCTACCAGGGTGAGTTGCATCAAAACAAAACAAAAAGTCAAGAAAACAATCAGGAGTCAAAGGCAAAGGCTTGCTGTGTACAAAACCCCCAACACAGAGTGCAGGAACTGGGCTCTTTTATTAAACATGACAGGGAAAAGTTCACAGGTATCAGAGCTCAAGCCAGGATTCCACTCAAAGCTAGATGAGGAAAACAAACACACTGACCTGTGCAGACCAGGCCAGAAACTAGTGCCTGAAAGCATTCAAAGTCACAAAAATTACAATCCCAGGCACAGGGACACTACAAATGTTAAAAAGGGCATTAGCATTACTGCTGAAGTAACTTTAAAAAAAATGATGGTGATTAAGTAGATTCAAGAAAATGCACAGAGTCATTTTCTTCAATCAGTTGCCAGGTTTTTTGAAATATGCAGGGATTCTGGTCCCAGGTACAGGACAAACAGAATACTCATCATTACAATGTTTTGCATGACATTAAATACCCTTCTGTATAGATGGTCCACCTCCCCTTTCTCTGACACTTAACCAATTGCAAAGGTAATTTAATTTATTGTGTGTGTGTGTGTGTGTGTGTGTGTGTGTGTGTGTGTGTGTGTGTGTGTGTGTGTGTGTGTGTAGTCTAGTGTGACAACCTCTGAACTCAGTGAATTCTTCACAATCCTGGAGACAAAAGGTCCATACATCTGCCTTTTGTTATCTTCTTGGGACCCCCTTTGATCCCAGTGGCATTATCTCTTTCGATCTCTCTGAAGTCTTTAGAGCCTGTCCCCTTCTAGTCCACAGCACTGTTATCTCGTTAGCTTGCAGTCAATGTTGGGCAAGAGCTTGTAGACACAACGTCTCTGTCAATGGTTAGCAGAACATGCAATTTGAACCACACAGTCTGCTATCTGCAATATTAGTCCCTTTTCAGAAAAGAACACCAGTATAGCTGTGGACTTTGTATGCACAGATATAGACAATGTTTGCAGTGATCTGTTTTGGTAGTTTCCTGGCACCCTCTGATCCATTTACCACAAGACCAGAATTGGTTTATTTCTTCTGTGCTTTGATCAGGAGATCTGACACCTCTGGTTTCCTTCATGTCAAATATCTACCAAAAACCTGCCCCTGCCAATTGAAAAAGGCAAATATCAGGAAGGCATGTGCAATAATGTAACTGGAAGTACTCCACAGTGCTGACACTTGCAGTATTTCATCAGCAGCAGTTTATGGTACAACAAGGCTCTTTCTTGAAAGAAGTTTTAAAAGGAACGATTGTACTAAAATAGTGTTGCAACTCACATTTGCATTGATCACCTGTGACATTCACTGTTGGAATCAACCAAGGATGCAAAATACATTTCTACATCTATTGTATTTACAATGTTACCTACGATAACGTCAGTAAATATAACTTGCTATGGTAGGTTAATGCTTCTGGATTTTGCAATCAGGAATATTTAGAAATAATGCAGAATTCTGGGTTGCATTTAAATGGTAAGATTAACTAATACAGATTCACCCGTCCACTATATTCTGAGATCTATTCGGGCTTCTCCTCATTCACATACTGTACCTGCTCTTCAATCTCCATTATAATCAATAAAGAAATCAACAAATAAATCTAATCAACTGAGAAATAAACTGTCCACCTGTGTTGCAACATCAAGTCTTATGAACATCTATCATATCCAACCATGCTTTTCAAGGAACCCAAAAACTCTGACTGGATTAACATTGTGTGTATTTGGTGCCCTTGTTGTGTGAAAATATGAAAACACTGTGGTACGATTCAACCTTATAGAAAAGCATTACACCTGCATGTGTGCTACCATTACAACTTGTTCTAGGACCACTGAATTCCCATTAGTATGGCTCATAGAAAATATATTTTGATTGCGATTGATGTAGTTAAAGCAGGATTTATTTCAAGAATGTGATTGTCTTGGAAAACACCAGTGGGGTGTAATCGTGTTTAATTATAAATCCAAAAAACACCAGAATTAAGTACACAACCTAAAATAAGCTTTTTTTTTCTCATCACACTTTAAATAAGATTACAATTCACACTAATGCTAGGATATTATAGAGTCAGCAAGGTTTCAGTTTGAATGGAAGATTCAGTTTGTTTGACTCGTTTGGGTTGGTTAGTGGTTTAGCACTGAAATAAAAAGCAGCTATCATAGTGGTATTATGGAAACATGTAGCAATTAACATTGTCAGTAACAATGTGTATTCTAAATTGCATTCATAATTTTGTAGCCATCGCTATAATAATATACCCTTTGAAAATATATTTTTATGATTAATATTTAAATTGTTATCTATAGAGAAAAAAAATGTTGGTTTGAAATTATAACTCATTCAATGGGGCTTATATGTAGCATATCAAATGTAGCACACATCTATAATATTACCAGTTTACTGTTAGCGCAGTCTTAGTATACTGTACTTTGTATAATATTTTCGTGATATGGTTCAAAGTATGGTCTAAAGAAAATCTAAAACTTATACCTGTATTAAATTATGTAACTTAAATAAAAACATTGCATTTCAGATATCAGGCATCCATCTCATCTCATTAGGAAAAAACATTATATAACCCCCTCTATAGTTGAAAATGTATTTATTCCCTAAAGCTCAGTTTTGTTTATATTGAAAAATGACATTGATTGAGCGCAACTAGTTTCACGTGATGTTAAAGTAATTTTGTTGGCAAAATCCAGACACTTATTAGTGTGTTGCTCCATTTCAATCAATTACAGTTAAGGAGATGTCTGTAAGAGTTGCAGTAAATTATCAAAATCAAAGAGCTGTAAAATGTTGGTGGTGCATGCGACTCACTACTTCAGGAAACAGTTTTGGAGTTCATAAAGCATTCCTTATATATTTATCCATCTTGTTGTTCTTAAAATATTGTAACTTTTACAACGTTGTAACCGTAGAAAAACTAAATAAGTACTAAACATTTAGTGTAGGGTATTTATTCAGCATGCACCTTGTTTCACAAATTCCTCAAAATGAATTATAATTTTTAAATATCAGCGTGGCTAACCAGGAGGAAAGTAATATAATTAAATTGTATGTTTTTCTAATTTGGGGAAGCTTTTTTTGACTGTCCAATACAGGAAGTACTTGTGAGTATAAATACAATGCTCAAACACAGATGCTATGACCTTAACATGCTAGTTTTCAAATGATGGGCCAAAAGAAAGAAAAACAAACATTCTATTGGATACAGATTGCCCAAGAAAAGTGTTGAAATCACAAACAGATACACCAGCAACAGTAGATACACCAGACACATATAGTATGTTAATGCATTGTAATATACTCAAACGTGAACGGTAAACAAAAAAAACTAAATCCCGACAGGAAGAATTTAAAAATCACTGTTCTGTGATACATTCTACTTTTCGAATAATACCAGAATGCTGACATACAAATTGGCCTCATGGTTGTCCATGCATGGAACTGAAATAACTGTAAATCAGTTCTTACAGACCGCAACTGCTAATGAGACTTCACTTTTGTTTACATTATACATGGATTACTACTGGCTGGGTTTGCTTGAGTTGTAATTAATTTAATTGTCATCATTGCTCTCTGTCATCTTGTGTACAGTAAGATGAAACTGGTGTACTCCATGTGATTATTATAACTGTGCAATTTGTAACGAGAGCTACTGTATAGCTTTTTGTGTCAAAACGGATTAAGTACATTCTGCCATACATTCATTTTAATGTATCTATGATTGATGTTTGTTTATACAAAAATAAAATCCCCTAATATAAAAGAGGAAGTAATTCTTGAAACTAAATATGTACACACTACTTTTCTCACGGGTACTAAAACCAAAGTATATATATATATATATATATATATATATATATATATATATATATATATATATATATATAGCAAATGACTGAATATATATATATATATATATATACAATATATAATATATATATATCGCTTTACTGACAGGAAATGTACAGTAAATGGGAACAGAAGTGTTACTTCTTCCTTTAACTAAACTGCTAACTGTGTTGGTCAGGCTAATAAATATTTGTCTTGCACTGTTATCTTGTTTTTAGGTCAGACTCAAACTATGCTAATCCCAGACAATAAACTGCTTCAAAGAAATGGCCATTTAAACAGCTTCTATCACAATACTTGGCCTCAGACCTGGCAGTACCCATGCTTAGGTATGGCCAGCTCTTGGTAACAATTTTATTTCCAGGCCCTAAAGTACTCAGTCATATATATATATGTTTATTTTTTAAAGCTGAATAAAGTTGAAGTCCTAAATCATCCAATTACATTTCCCCATATAATGTCAATGTCAGTGATCTAAACTTGGTGGATTTAAATATAAACTGGTGGCGAGGATTTTCAAAAGTTTGTAAATGATAACTCCAGTGTTAATCAACAAACAATTATGTAGCACCGATTTTGGCATTTTCTATACGTCGTTATGCCTATCACGTTATTAAATAATCATGCTTACATGATTTTCCGAAATTATGTTGATCTTAGGGAGCAGTGCTTCTTGCGACTATTTCTTTTGTTTGCGTGGGAATTTAAAATCAAATCTGTGTCATCATAATTTATCAGGAGTTAATTTGCTTTTGGAAAAGGAGGATTTTAATTAACAAAAGACTATCACTCACCTTGAAACAGAAGTTTAACAGATCCTGGCTGTGATGCCGACGATAGAGGCCACTTAGACAATATTTCTAAATACTCAATATTTCTAGTTATGAAAATATTTTAGACTTTTATGTACTTATGAATGAGATATGTTCACTTTATTTTAGACTTTTATATACTTATGAATGAGATATGATCACTTGTTTTAACAATTTGTAACCTTAAGCCCTGAACACACTGCCCGATGACATCGCACGATCTGCATACATATCTAAAATTTTGGCAAAAACTTTAATGTGAGGTGATCGTGAAAACATATGACTGGAGACATGCATGTATTCTTTCTCTCTATTAAACACACACACACGGTATTCCATTGGTTTGTATATAATGTCCGTGCCGATATTTTTTGAAAACAAGACCTGACAGCCCCACATTGTACTTTTTAACTATTAGACAAAATGTTTACAGAATACTTAAAAACTGCTGCTATAATCACGATGTAATTATTATTACTAACGGTATCATTAAACCAAATCGTGTTTTTTTTTTGTTGTGTTTTTTTTTTTTTTTTTTTTTTTTTTTTTACATGAAGGTAACCAATACTGTGTCGCCCAAATTCTTATAAAGTCAGCAAAAACAAGTTTTCCCTTCATTGTAAATAAAAACGTGATTTGATATAATTTAATTACAACGCTATTAATAATAAATAAATCATGCAGCACGGTCCTAATAGCAGCTGTTAAAGTTCAGTAAACATTTCGTCTAATAGTTCAAAAGTGCAATATGGGGCTCCTTCAAAAGATAACACCAGGAATATGAATGGAATAATTAATATGAGCAAGATTATTGACGTGGATTTTGCCTAACGTATCTGTAATGTTGTCAGACTCCCCCCACACTGTATGTACAGTGTACACTCTCAGTCTCACAGATCTGCATGCACACATTCTAACATCTTCATATAATACCCAACAATTAACTATAAACAAATTATTTGTTGGTTTGGGGGGGTTCTATCGTAATTTTAAAAGCTTAATAAATGTATAGTGAAGTATTACATACATGGTATACATGTATAATATCTAACAGGCCATTATCAAACTTTCTAAGGACATTTGTTGCAAAAAGTGATACTGAGCATATTTATAGATCACACACCTCAAAACCATTTTTTTAAAAACAAATCTTTTTGGTAACTACAGACCAGTAAGCCTGACTTCTATTAAATGCAAACTTATGGAAACTATAATAAGATCCTAAATGGAAAATTACCTATATGGTAACAGGGTCCTGGGAGACAGTCAACATGGTTTTAGGAAAGGGAGATCGTGTCTAACTAACTTGCTTGATTTTTTTGAGGATTCAACATCGATAATGGATAATTGCAAAGCATATGACATGGTTTATTTAGATTTCCAGAAAGCTTTTGACAAAGTCCCGCATAAAAGATTAATTCTCAAACTGAACACAGTTGGGATTCAAGGAAACACATGTACATGGATTAGGGAGTGGTTAACATGTAGAAAACAGAAAGTACTGATTAGAGGAAAAACCTCAGTGTGGAGTGTGGTAACAGTACAGGGATCAGTATTAGGTCCTCTGCTATTCCTAATCTACATTAATGATTTAGATTCTGGTATAGTAAGCAAACTTGTTAAATTTGCAGATGACACAAAAGTAGGAGGAGTGGCAAACACTGTTGCAGCAGCAAAGGTCATTCAAAATGATCTAGACAAGATTCAGAACTGGGCAGACACATGGCAAATGACATTTAATAGAGAAAAGTGTAAGGTACTGCACGCAGGAAATAAAAATGTACATTATAAATATCATATGGGAGATACTGAAATTGGAGAAGGAATCTATGAAAAAGACCTAGGAGTTTTTGTTGACTCAGAAATGTCTTCATCTAGACAATGTGGGGAAGCTATAAAAAAAGCTAACAAGATGCTTGGATACATTATGAAAAGTGTTGAATTTAAATCAAGGGAAGTAATGTTAAAACTGTACAATGCACTAGTAAGACCTCATCTTGAATATTGTGTGCAGTTCTGGTCACCTCATTATAAAAAAGATATTGCTGCTCTAGAAAGAGTGCAAAGAAGAGCGACCAGAATTATTCCGGGCTTAAAAGGCATGTCATATGCAGACAGGCTAAAAGAATTGAATCTGTTCAGTCTTGAACAAAGAAGACTACGTGGCGACCTAATTCAAGCATTCAAAATTCTAAAAGGTATTGACAGTGTCGACCCAAGGGACTTTTTCAGCCTGAAAAAAGAAACATGGACCAGGGGTCACAAATGGAGTTTAGACAAAGGGGCATTCAGAACAGAAAATAGGAGGCACTTTTTTACACAGAGAATTGTGAGGGTCTGGAATCAACTCCCCAGTAATGTTGTTGAAGCTGACACCCTGGGATCCTTCAAGAAGCTGCTTGATGAGATTTTGGGATCAATAAGCTACTAACAACCAAACGAGCAAGATGGGCCAAATGGCCTCCTCTCGTTTGTAAACTTTCTTATGTTCTTATGTTCTTATGTATTAATTGCCAGTTTTTTTGGGGGGTTTTCATCCATTTTCCTGTTCTTTTTTTAATAGTTTTATGAATAATTATGTCAATTATGGTAGGACAAAAATGTTGCATCTGTAGGTCTACTGAAGTCTGCTGCAGCACAGCAAGAAGGTCTTTCATGAGCAGTTTTTTAATGATCTATTATTATTGCTTATATCGCTCTCCATAAAACATTGAGCACCAATCATCTTACAACCTGCAGAATGTTTCACAGATGAGAATGAATTCCTCTGAGAACCACAGTTCACCTCAAGGGAGTATTTACACACATCTCCTTGCTTCCTCATAAATCAGCCCCTCTTTCTTCAATGTGTGGTTGATGGATACCTGAAACCGAAGTTATCACATGGACTGTTGCTGAATAACTGATATAAAACAGGGCTACACTTAAGGCAGAGGTGAATATCAAAGATTGAGTTTACTTTTTCTCAACTAAGAGGAGAATATATTTCCGCAACATAACATGTTGTTTGTCAGTTCACATCATTGGTGGGAAAAATAGTTGATGTGCTAGAATCCTGGTTGTTGTACAAGTTTCACAGGATTTATTTCCTTAGATAATGAAAGAATGGTTATTATATTCATGTAGTGTACTACTAGGCAACCCACACAGCACAATATTACATTAACCAGTTGCATTACTTGAATTGTATATCTATACACATATATCCAAATGATTTAGTGAGTTACAATGATTTACTACATACCATAATTTAAAAAAATACTTATTGAAACAAACATTCCTGCAAAGTTCTTCAAGTTTGGGTGAGCATGATAGTGCCTTCAGTGCCTGACCAGTGCAGTGGATTGTATAAGCAAACAAGAAAATACCTAAACAGCATCAAAGTCACATTTATTTTTATTTACAAGAAAGAAAATGCTTACACAAAATATTTCAACTTTGTGGTCTTGCAAGAAGCTGGGAAATACAAAAACAATTTTAGACATCATATTTGGCCAAAGTATTTTTGTTATGCATTATTTTTTGTTTTTGGTGTTTGGAAAACTAATTAAATGGCAAACATGATTTACAGCAAATTACGTGCATAATTCTTTGGGTCTAAAACTTACAATTTGTAACAAAATGTCTATTTCCTACATCTTTTTATGTATGAATTTAAGTAAATACAATTGCATTTAGAACATGTGTTTGGTCTCAGACTAAAGAGAAATAAGAGTGGTAAATGTTTACAGCTGGGAATTGTTGTCCTTGGAGCTGTGTTTAAAAATCCTTAGTTTAATTATTGTGATGAGTAACAGAACGTCCTCGTTCATGGCTTCATATTGGCTTGTGTCAATTACAATACTGGTAACAGTAAAATTCAACACCAATGCTTCAATAACAAAAAAATATACGTATTTGTGTCCCATGGTTCAATATTATTTTTTTGCTTTATTAAGTTTTATACAGCTCTGGAAAAAATTAAGAGACCACTGCAAAATTATCAGTTTCTCTGGTTTTACTATTTATAGGTATGTGTTTGGGTAAAATGAACATTTTTGTTTTATTCTATAAACTACTGTCAACATTTCTCCCAAATTCCAAATAAAAAAATAGTCATTTAGAGCATTTATTTGCAGAAAATGACAACTGGTCAAAATAACAAAAAAGATGCAGTGTTGTCAGACCTCAAATAATGCAAAGAAAATAAGTTCAGATTCATTTTTAAACAACACAATACTAATGTTTAGGAAGAGTTTAGAAATCAATATTTGGTGGAATAACCCTGATTTTCAATCACAGCTTTCATGCATCTTGGCATGCTCTCCACCAGTCTTTGACATTGATGTTGGGTGACTTTATGCCACTCCTGGCGCAAAAATTCAAGCAGCTCAGCTTTGTTTGATGACTTGTGACCATCCATCTTCCTCTTGATCACATTCCAGAGGTTTTCAATGGAGTTCAGGTCTGGAGATTGGGCTGGCCATGACAGGGTCTTGATCTGGTGGTACTCCATCCACACCTTGATTGACCTGGCTGTGTGGCATGGAGCATTATCCTGCTGGAAAAACCAATCCTCAGAGTTGGGGAACATTGTCAGTGCAGAAGGAAGTTTTCTTCCAGGACAACCTTGTACTTGGCTTGATTCATGCGTCCTTCACAAAGACAAATCTGCCCAATTCCAGCCTTGCTGAAGCACCCCCAGATGAGTCAAATTTTCAGCTTTGCCCAACACCTGGTCATCTAATGGTTAGATGGAGACCTGGAGAGGCCTACAAGCCACAGTGTCTCACACCCACTGTGAAATGTGGTGGAGGATCGGTGATGATCTGGGGGTGCTTCAGCAAGGCTGGAATCGGGCAGCTTTGGCATAAATCAAGCCAAGTACAAGGCTGTCCTGGAAGAAAACTTGCTTCCTTCTCCTCTGACAATGTTCCCCAACTCTGAGGATTGGTTTTTCCAGCAGGACAATGCTCTATACCACACAGCCAGGTCAATCAAGGTGTGGATGGAGTACCACCAGATCAAGACCCTGTCATGGCCAGCCCAATCTCCAGACCTGAACCCCATTGAAAACCTCTGGAATTGCATGCTTAATAAATACCATCTTTCTAAGAAGAGATTCCCAGTATTAAATCATTTGCTCATGTTGAGCAAACACGATTCATGAACTTTGAACAGCCTGGAATGTGATCTATTTTCAGCTTGTTGTAATGTGTAAATCTACCATCATTTTCAGAGAGTGATATTAAAACGGGCTTGTACATTACAATAGTACCCACAGCTTTAATTGGAGATCCCACCGAGATCTTGAGTATCGAAGGTATCACTTTATCCCCTACAATTCTTGGAGGTCCTTTAATTTATTGCTCTTAAGGAAATATTAACTGCCCACAATAGTACCCATATATATATATATATATATATATATATATATATATATATATATATATAATATATATATATGGTTGAGTGAAATGATGAATCACTGTGTTTTATGTACTGAAAGAAGGTCAAAGATACAACAAAGCCTGAGAAGAGGGCAGCTGATGTCAACATGTGGATTGGATGAGCAATAAGAGGAAAGGCTAAAAAGAAATAAGGTTTACAAGAACGTGGTTTGGAGTTTGGAAATAGCTGCTGGGGTGGGTTCAGTTTGAGAAAAGACTGATAACCTCAACTTGTGCTTCCTCAGCCTGCACTGAGATCACAGTAGCTTGGATCTCTTTTAGTTAGTATTTTTGTTTGTTTGTTTGATTGTTCAATGAAAGTGTGCAAAAAGCGCTCAACTGCAATTTTCAGTCTCCTGTGTTTGTTATTCCCGCCGCTAGCTAACCTTGACCACAGAGCCTTCCACGGTTAGATTATAATGGACTGGGCTTCAGAAGGAATTTGGTGAGACATTACCGTCACCGTTTTATGGGCTGTAGAAATAAAAGTAAAATAGGAAGTGAGATTAAAAACCTTTAGAAAATAATGACTAAGGGTCTTTGCAAGAACTGATTTACAAAGGGCCAAGCTATACATTTTGCAGAAGATGAGGAAAATGATCTTTAGGAAACAGGAAGGGTGTATTTGTTCAGAAATGTAAAAAAAAAAAAAAAAAAAAAAAAAAAAAAAAAGCTCAAAGAATGTATTTCTTTTGATGTCTCAACCCAGCAACACATGTATACAAATTCCCATACTGACTGTGCCCTGTCAAAATCATTCCTGATAACATTTTTTTTTTTTTTGATGAATTGCACAAACCTGTAAGGTTAGAATGTTCTGCAGTGAAATTTACATGGGCCACATTTTTATCACTAAGTGTGTTTGCCTCTAAAAGTAAATTTTTAAAAGTACATGCTGCTCATTCAAAGAATTTAAAACCAAAGATTAAAATCTGTTATAGTTTAAAAATTCTGTGTGTATGTTTTTACAATGTCTATAATAACTTACCAGCTATGGAATTTTACATCCTGTCTTGAATTTGCAATAAGTACCTATTTTGAAAATAACTTTACAGGTTTACACAGAAAGGAAGGAAAGCATTACTTGAACCCTTCAATGTTTCTCAGAGAGAGCCTCTGTGCTACCAAACTTTGCATTTCTGTACAAGTTCTGTGAGATAGGGAGTTAAAGTTAAAGTTAAAGTCTGGAAACTTTAATATGACTCCTCCTGGGGTCTCACAATGGGGTAAGTGCATTGTTTCACATGAAGATAAATGTATTTAGAATTTACAGTAAGTGCTTATTCAGTGATACAACAAGGAAAGCTTCTGCGCCACACATTCCCAAGCATTCTAGTCAGTCATTATATATTGTTTCAGGACAGGAGGTGGATGTATAGTTCAGTGCCTACTAAAATTGACTTTAGTACTAAAGAATGTAGGTTTAGGCATTAATGGGTAACACTTTCTATTATGTGTCTCTAATTACTGTGTATTTGTAGAGTAGTTACTTAGTAAATACATGTGTACTTACACAAAACTAGTGTTATTATGCAGAGTTACAATGTACTTAGTGTGTAATTTGTTTTGCAAGATATAACCCTAACCCTATCCCTAACTAAACCTAACCATAACCCTAACCCTAATATAATATAGTATCGTGAGACCTAATATAATATTTTACTGTGTAACGTATGTGCGATACTACACTAAATGTGATTTACCAGTAGATAATTGCACTTGGTCTCAAAATGAACAGTGTACTGTAAAAACAAGCCGTGTGGCTCCATTTCAGTGTGAAAGCAGTCACATACTGCAAGGTCCTGGTTTAACATTTACATGTACTAAAATAAAAGTGCATTAAGGACACGTCTTTACTGTTACATGTGAAAAGGCTGTTAAGAAGCCTCCTTCTTTCATGTGTTTTCCACACCAAGAAATACCAGGTAGTGTTGGGTAAATCAATTTTCTAAAGGCAAATAGCATATTCCATTTGTTTACATTAAGAAAGAAACAAACAAGCATGTCACATTTAGAAATGGACATTCATGCTGTACCATACAGGACCCTCGGCAAGTGATCTAACTGCCACATTTCAGTGGGGCTAACTTGGAACAAATGGGTGGAAAAGGAAACGGGAAGCACAAGGGAAGTTTAACAATCAGAAAAGCATATAGACGGGAAAAAACAGTAAGTTGACATTAAGTAAACAGGATGAGAGGGTGTGACTTTGTACCCAGAGAGACAGCTCTGGAGTCTAAAGAGCTATATTTTACATACCTGGCCTGAAGGAGTGGGCTAAAAAGGAAGAAAGATAAGTGTCATGCAAAAATCACATTACATTGTTTATCCCGTTCCCTATCAATGGTATTGGAATTATAAAGATCTTAATTATTTGAGGGAGAATTGTAATAACAAAAAATGAGCATTATTCTTTGATTATTTACAAATTTAGCATATTATAATTTAAAGTTTTGCTATATTCTTTGTATGATCACATAAAATGTAATAAATGTATATACCGAAGTCAAAGACAAATAAAAATAATCTGTGAGTTTACAAAGGGTTGACAATTTATTTTTTAAATAGCCACAAAATAAATTTTAATGATGTTAGTAATAAAATAAATACAAACATCTCAATTCCATCACAATGCATAAGAATGTTTTCTGAATTATGTACAGTAGAAGACAATTAAGAGCATTTGGTTTCTTTGAAATGACAAATTTAATACGTACTTTGAACATTGTCCAGCCTATATATTTTGCAACGCCTGTTTTTTAATGTAGATGCATTTGATTCAAACCAAGTACCACAAATTTGATGAGACAGGAGAATATAGTTGGATAAGGGAAAAAAAGAGTCCCTTCCCTAATACTGCTCTGAGACCAGAGAGTAGAGTTTTTAAGGCTAATTAACCTGAACTGGAGCCAAAAAGCTTGGTAATTCTAAATGTGTTATGTTTTATGAATATGAATTGACAATCCCGGGGGCCTGGGAGAGGGTATCTAGTCTAATATCTAGATCTATTTATCTACTACAAGATCGTTGGATCGAGTAGTTTATAAATTGTCACAGGAACCCGAGACGGAATTATTTTCAATTAACTCACTGTCTTGTATTTATTTTGTTATTATTGTTATTTTTTTTTATAATACATGGATATTATCTGTAATAAAAAAGACAATAAATGGGTGTTAAGGTTCAAATTGCAACTGAATTTAATTAATAATAATAACATAAATTAAGTCAATATTAAAGAATCTTAAATATAATTTTATTTCTCATAATTCAGTAACGGTGAATAGAGCCGGGTAGATAACCCTAACCCTAACCCAAACAGGCTTAAATGTCAATCAAAAAATCAACTAGACCTGGATTTTAACCCCATCCCTGCCAAATTCAAATTACACTTTATTAACAAACATCACAGAATATATTCAAATGTATATGTATAGGTGTATGCAGGGTCTCCGGCCTGTCACAATGACACAAATAGTTTCTCTCATGCAATACAAGAAACTTATTAGACTAGAGCAAAAATAAAATGCATATTCCCTATATCCACATACAATAAAAAAATTACGCTCCACACATGTAAAATAAGGCCTTACATGAATTCCTTTGATACAGCACAGAAAAGGTATCTGTGTATGTTAATATGGCAGTTTTTAGAAACTAAAGTTAATGACACTGTGGCAGGCTGGCGAGTGGATAGAGGCCCAGAGACAGACTGCAGTTCAAACAAATAACTATTTTATTATAAATAAACAAAAATAAAGTGCACAAGGGCAAAATAACAGATACTCAAACACAAATACAGCAAAAACAAAACTCACAAAAATAAAGTTTCCAGGCTGGGCAATGCCTTCACTGGATTTAGAAAATTCAAAAACCACAAAACAAACACCAACCTGCTTCCTCAGCTCCCTCTCTCCAAATGAGAAGCAGAGGCCTTCTTTTATATCAGGTGGCTGGGCGCTGATTGATCGTTAATCAACCTAATCAACTAATCAATCCCAGCCACCTGAACATAATAAACCCAGGCAGGTAGGGAAAGTTAACCCCATCCCTGCCAATTTCTAAAGAGCAGAGCTTTGCTCTGCCACAGACACACAAAAAACACGCCTCTGGTTTAGGTGAGATGAAGAGTTGTATATTGGGTGATGGTATTTAATTTATTTATAGAACATTAATGTCATTACCATTTCAAATCTTTATTTTTAACTCATTGTTTCAAGTAGGAAGACATTACTGGTGCAGTGAAATGATATATGAAATAATATGATTGGCAAAATGATAACAAAAAAATAAATAACAAGAGCATTATATTAATTTGCATGAAAAGGCTATGGTTGCAGTATAATAATGAAACTGCTTAAGACAATGACACTTTCAATCTGTTGCCAGTGCTTAAGTGTTTGGAATTGCTTCAGTCTTCCTCCTAATTACTGTAAGCTCCCACAGATTGTACTGTGCGGTTTATCCAATGTTTAAGTAGTGTCTTTACTTGAAGAGGACAAATACATTTCAATACATCAGTCAAACCTTTAACTTGCCTTCTATAAAATAAGCAGAACTGTTACTGTAAATGTTAAGTTCTCATGGTTTGTCTAAATATAGAACTTAAAAAAGCAAACAGAAAATACCCCTTTTTATTATATACTCATTTATATCTGGATGCCATTTACTTTATGCATCCAAATTCACATCTGCTATTCAAAGTGGTTCAAAACAAGGCAGAGCCTGTATTATTTTTACAGCATGTGTAATAACACATGCATAGGCTAGTTACAAACCAGTGGCCACACACACTGTAAGTGAATTAACCACAAAACAAGGCACTTATGTAAACAATAAGACCTGACAGGGTGGGCAGTATTGGGCAATACCTGACCTCCCAATACTGCCCACCCTGGGAGGTCTTATTGCACTTAGAAAATGTTATGAAAAAAAAAGACAAACAGGTTTTGAGGTTTAAAACTTGATGAGTTGGTGGCTCAAGGATATCTGTCCAGGTGAAAAGGCACTTATGCCAGTACTTTTTATTTCCTGGTTATCTACTGAAAGTTAGTGTACCCCCCCTGGCAAGGATACCAGCCAGTGAGATGCCAGGAAATAATAAGCCCATTTTCTAAAGAGCTTTAAACTCCTCTTACATGCAGGGTCAGAATCTGTAATGGCTGTGTATCACAAAACATGTTTCTACCAACGTCTGTGCTTGACATTAGCTAGTGTTCACCAGTATGGAACGTACTGATAACTATGCGACTACAGCGATGGTAAAAGGTTTTGCATCACCCTATAGAAAATAATTTTCTTTGAATGAAACCTGCTGCATTATGTTATGCTAACATATTCAATTACATACTGCGTTGTAGTTGTCCATATGCTTAAAGAAAAGCTTGAAAAAATTAAATGTGACATTTCAAATTCTAAATCGTACTAAGTACTAATATTGTGGTTTCTGGTAGAATTTTGTAGTTTCTTTGATTGCATGATGTTCAAATATAAAAAATTCTGAATATAATCTAAATTATGTTCATAAATATTATTATTTATTTATTTTAATTATGTCTCAATTCTAATATTCTAGGCTAATGTAATGCTAAATGTCTAGCCAGCGACAGCCATGTCTAGCCATGCAACAGAGCACTGCCATAGTATATGAGATACACATTTGAATTATGAGAACAGTCTGAGTCATTCAGAATGCTGTTTTATTTTACATTCCGGGTTTGAAATGGTTCTGTTCCTCTGAAGTGTGTGCATTCCGTCGTACTCACAAGAAAAAGCAGATGAAGCTTTGCTTGAGTCTGCACAGTGAAAACTGCAGCTGTTTGTTTACTGATGTAGCTTTGTCCTCTGGAGGGAGGAAACCAAGTGGAAAATTAAATGTGATGCTGGATCAAAGTGACTTTGTCTATATTTTAACCACACACCAGAATGAGACAGTGCTGTATCCCAGAATTGTAAATATTTGCAATCTTGCCAGTTTTACTCAGTTTATCTTACCAGCTTAATTAGTGCAGCAATGAACACATCAAAGAGATGCACCATATCTTCTGCTATGCATTTCAGACAGATAATATGATATGATACTGCCTTTGTTTAATGTATATCATTTACAGTACATTTGCTTTCTGGTACAGTTTTCTCTGATAATAATTTGGCATTACTGAACAAATATTTCCTCTTCTGGGTTTTCTATTATTAATGGGTTCAGTTTTTCTGTTGCATTGTGTTGTGTGAGGTCTATTTTAACTACAGAGCTTGTGTAGGGGACTATGATCAAATATCCACAGGTTTAATCTAATTCCTTCTTGTAATACATGTTAATGCAGATTTCATCCTTTTCTATTCTCATAAAATTACAATGAGAAATATGGTATTGAGTATTCATTCATTTTATTTAATGCTGGTATGACCCTTTGTACAGTATTATTAATGGTGCAACGTGGTGACATTTAACCCTTCCGCCAAATATATTGGAATAAGATTGAAAAGTTATTTATCCAAGGCAACGGCTCATTAGACATAGTCTACAGGATTATAAAGCACATTAATACATCTCACTAATGTTGTTGAAGCTGACACCCTGGTATCCTTCAAAAAGCTGCTTGATGAGATTCTGGGATCAATAAGCTACTAAACCAAAGAGCAAGATGGGCCGAAAGGCCTCCTCTCATTTGTAAACTTTCTTATGTTCTTATGTTCCTAATGATAAATTGTTTTTGTATACTGTATATCCTACTTTACTTTTTTGTTTTAAAGACACTTTGCGCATATATATATATATATATATATATATATATATATATATATATATATATATATATATATATATATATATATATATACTACAGTATATGTAGTATTCCTAGTGTCTACAGCATAACCAGTAAAACAGTTTGCTGGTATTCAAAAAATATCCATATTAATGTTGGCATATAAAATATACCTACATTCACAAAGATGCAAGTCTTGTTGCCAATTAGCAGCACAGTATTGTACACTTTACACTGACAACTAAATAGCAAATGGTGAATTGTCTGATGTTTGCAAAGCTTAAAGACATTATACAAAATGTGTCAATCACCAAATGTGATGAATCTGAAGCTCCATACACAAATGGCCACAACATGCCTCATGTAAAAGCAGTTGTATTGCTTCCTTCTTTACATTGTGAGTCACAAATCCCACATCTCGGTTATTGTTTTTATTTCTGATAATTGAGATGCTGGATGAAAAGGGTACTGCTGTTATCACACTTTCACCATTTTGAACTTTTGCATAGGGTGTTTCACATTTCACAACTTTGTGTTGTGACTTAATGATCGTCTTTTATGCATATTGGTTAATGCTGCAACTTGATGGTAATTTGCAGAACTGTATGTAATATATCCCTTGTAATATATCTCTAGAGTATCTGAGGTGCTATTCAATTGATGTATATCCATAATGTTTCTAAATACAGGTAACTTTGTTGGTATTTGTTGTATATTCTCAAATGCTTCTTGTGCATCCATTTAGAGGCCAACAATCGCACAACATACATAGGAAAAGACATTCTAGCTTACAAAATAACAATTTTGTTACCATGCACTGGATAACAGCTGTTCTGTATAAATTAAATTATGACTAATAGTTGAGGTAAACAATGCAGCTATTTTATTTCAGCTATGATGCTCATCTAATCATTTCTGCATGAACTAAGTCAATGGCTTGTACTGTACACCTTTAATCAAGCATGTAGAGCTGTAAAAGACAGCAATGCATTGTCAGTCAGAATATGATATTCCAAACAAATGTGTACATAAGAAATACAATGAATAGTGTAATTAATAGTGTACTATATTTATATGCATGAAAAAAATGCACACGCCTTTGAGGTATTTAACACCATCTCTGAGTTTTGTATGTATTTTTTTATTTTTATTTTAATGCTGATACTTTCTGCCAAACCCTTTGTTTCACAAGTGAGATTGTTGCCATCTATAAAAGACCTAGGACCTCATATTAAAAAAAAAAAAAAAAAATCTACATTGTGCATCTAACTGCAAATTAAATGGGTCCTTCTAACACACTTAGAGATGTTGGCATGATATTCATTACAGATGCTTGTACTGGTGCATCTATTATTATGTTCTGAATATTATCTAGAACAAAGTGCATAAAGAGAAATATTAACACTATGGGAATATCCTCCATGATTTGACCTTTGTCTGTCTTTTACTTAGCCTTGAACATTTAATAATATTAACACATTAGTTTTTTTAAAAAAGAAAACATATCATCTTCCCATATGTGCTAGGTTCTTTAGTTCCCACAATTGTGCATTTAGAGCTATAAGCCTTACCATTACAACAGCTGCACAGGTGTAATAAATTAAGGAACTAAGGAGGTGAGGACAAATGGTGTTGATTGACTGGTGAGGTAGTCTCATATATATAAACTGACATATTGAAATATTTGATACCTTTATGTTTTTTTAATTTGACATGCATTTTGAATTAGCTTACAAACTTATATTGCTGCTTGACTCCTTACATGGATATTTTGAATGTTCTGTATACCTGCCATGCTCATTTCTATTTACTGGTACAATAAATCCCATTCATTAATTGTGACTGATCCTCTCATTTTGGAAACGTGGTTGTGACTGTACTCTAAAACGAAGTCTCAAAAATATATTCAAAATGGAAAGTTTACAGTGTGTAAGGGAGTGTAATATAAAATACAAAATACAACAAATCATTATAAGAATGTATTCATTACTGTACTGTACATTCACCTGTATCGACAAGTGTACAGGGTCATGCTTTGGCTACCAGTAGCGTGGGTGTTTTTGGTGTTTGCTCCCACCTCAGGATGATCGCTACTGATACTTTTCATTTTACTGCAAAGAAAATCAAAACACATGTGCATATGCTAGAAGTGAATGGATATGTGATAGGAATGAATATAAATAAATAAAAAGAGTTATGTATGTGAATCCATGATAGAACATACATGTACGCATACATGTTTATGAATTTTTATTATTATTATTTAAACATTATTTATGGCATTTGGGATACTTATCTCTGGGAACAGCCCCCAAATTGTGTGCAGTTTATTTAGGTACTTAGACTTGTGATTCTTTTGACTATGACGCCCTGAATGTTCTCATTGACTATCGTCAACTACCTGCACTCGCCTATCACTGTCTTGACCATTCTACTCCCTCCAATCACCTCCTATCATCCCCTCTTGCCCCCTGCTCTCCTCCACCACCGGCACATTAGCTGTACCCCCCTCCACTCCCCCGCTTCCAGAGCCTGCTCCTTCTCCACCCTTGCCCCTCAGTGCTGGAATGACCTACCCACAGATATCAGGACTGCTTAGTCCTTCACCACCTTCCGGCACCTCCTCAAGACATATCTGTTCAGACAGCATCTGTAAACCTCACAACTCTCGACTATACTGGACTATATGGCACCCAGTTGTACCAGTACTTGCATCAGCTTGTACTTGCACTGATCTGCTCCATATCTTGCCATATTCTACTACTGCTCTTAATTATAAACATTTCCTGTATCTTGTACTTCATTTTACTCTCATAGGTATCCTTATTCTCAGTTTTTTGTAATTGTTCTTATTTGAAATCGTTCTTATCCATTTATCGTCTTACTAACCTTGCCAATCAAACCTCCTGCTGCGCACACCCTTACATTTCTAGATAGTAGATAACTGCTAGGCAATAAAAGCTTGAGTTAATCTGTTATTTTTAAAGTAAATAACAAGTACACAATTCTTTATTAATTAATTATTGGATCACACATTATTTTAAAGGGCACAAAATACACTAACAAATATAAGATAATAAATGTGTTTTCAAGTCGATCATATCATTGAAATAGGTTTAAGTTTGTTTAAAATAATTCAAAGATTTTGTAAGTTTGGTAGAGTCTTAAAAAAAAAAAAAAAACTGCAGTTTAGTGACATCTTCACTTGTCAGTTTGTGAGATTTGTTTTGGTATTTCAAAAGAACACCAGTACACACACTGTGGTCATGATTGTGTGCTATTTTCTTTTTGTTTGTGGTTTTCCTGTCTTAAAAGTGTAAATATGTCCAATTCACTTAAGGTTTCTGTGTGAATATGCATCTGTGTGAAAAAAAAACCAAAACAACTGTGAATAATAATTCTGTTTTCTAAAAAACAACAAATAACATATAGTTAAGATATGTTACAATATGTATTTTACAATAAGACCTTTAATATTTTGAGCAACAGTAAACCCACATAGTAGATTTCAGGGGGTTCTACAGTATATACATACCCTACCTGATCATCTCTATAATGAACCTACTGGCACACCAGTAAATACCCACAGTGAGTCTTTCTCTTGTGTAGCAGCAATTATACTGAATATGTTGCTAGGCACACCAGTTCTTTATTCGTCTATAGTTTCAGATTTCTATTTAAATACTGTACATTAGATCAAGACTGAATATTTTATTTTCAAGGAGTCAGCCACATTCGATCAGCATTACATCAGTTTTGGAAATTCGTATCTGATCTCTGTGCCATATGCACAGGTCATGTTAACAAACAAACGCACTAAACAAAAGGATGCATTCATGACTAGAATGCAATGACTTTCATTAATGCATGGGTTTTCATAAATGACTCAACAAGAGTTAGCAGATGGTGTTTTCTTCCCCACCACCCTTGTTTAATTGTGATTCTTCTAGACTTTCCAAGCAACTCCCAGCAAAGGAAAGCCACTTAGAAAGGCTCCCTTGAAATATCGTCAAGAACATGTACAGCATTAATCACAACCCACGCTTTCAAAAATGTGGACAAAAACTTAATGTGCATAATCTTTTTTTTTTTTTTTTTACATACCCATATATTAATGGGAATGGAGCTAACCTTATCAAAAATCATTGTTTTATTTATTTTGTAAAATGATTGCATAGGTTGAAAAACTTGTTAGTCAATGAAATTGCCTAATCAACATTTTTACTGCCCGTTGAACTTCACCGCAGTCTAAAATACCAAAACACTATGAAAACACCTATACAATATTTCTATTACAAACATTCCTAATATACACCTGTGGCAGTGTGTCAGGGAAGCACTGCCGGTGCACAGGTGTGTTTGTGGGGAATATTGGGTGGCAACATCACGTGGGATAGAAAGGGTGGTCACAGGTGTTAGTGTAGAATAGTAATGGTGAAGGAGTTGTGCTGTGTGGTGCGGTGTGGTTGTGTTGTGGAAATAAATGTGGGAGAGTGCTTAAACTGTAAAGTGCTGGTCTCTGAGTCTCCTTGCCAATGCGATCCATTCACAACACCATAAAACTAAAGACAGTTGTCAGTTATTGTAATTGTCAAGAGTACAGTGCTAATATTGATGAATGTGTAACAAAAAAGGAAAAATATACAGACTCCTCTTGGAAAATTGCTAGGAACTTCACTACTGTGTCTGTTTGCAAGGCTCTAATTAAGGGAACGTTGATTCGGAAGTGCTGTGATTGACGACTGCACAAATCACTACGAACAAGACAAACTGTAGTTCACCCACAAAATATTTACGATCTTTGTTGCTCATCAGTTAAAGTCACATGAATTTGCTGAATTGTGAAACAAATTATATTAAAAATAACTTTAAGGGACAAACTCGTACCTCGTTCAGATGGGCGTTTCCTTGGTTTCTGAGCTAAATTAATTTGCCCATGCCTGGGCAAGCAAAGTTGGGCCTACACAGCGTACCCGTGTTAATACGTACCACAAAATAACACCAGACCGTCATCTTCCAGTAGGGTGTAAACTAGAAAAAAAAGAACAAAAAACAATTAACACAGCATTATATATTCTGGCTTGACAAAAAAAGTTTAGCTTGTTGAATCTGGTATCCTCCACAATTGAAACTGGTTGTATGTCAGTTGCGAGGATCTCAGTAATCAATCATGTTATGTTTCCAGGCCCCACCTGTGCCGCACTAGATCCAGCAGCAGTAGTAGAAGCAGACACTGTATGTACAGTATACTTTATTTTCATGTGGTTTAACATTGTTCCCGTACTGCCGTGTAACTGAACTCTACAGAGCACAGTCTACATTTTACTTTTTTGTCTCTCTTTTTATCAAAATATGCCCAGACAGGGCTTCGCTTATTTCAAGCTCCCAAAGATGACATTGCTAGTTATGCGAGCAAAAGCATGCTGGGCATTGGAAGGTGGCTATCCAGTGACAATGATGCCACGTGACAAAGTTATGAAATAGACAATGAAAAAAATCTGTGAGTAGCCGTTATTTGCAGACACCCTCTTGTTCTAAATATTTTACCTGCACATTATTGACAAAATTTAAACGATTAAGCAAAATTAAAAAAGTTTGACAGTTTACTAATGCTAACGATTAACACCCTTGATAGAAGTAAATATGAAAGATAGTTCATCTGTAATTATTATGGGTTTTGCTGACAGTTTATTACGATAACATTTTAATAAGAAATTAATGACTAGTGCAGAGCTTCAGGTCTTGTTTATAAAGTTCATGATGTGAATGCCTTAGTTACAACATTCTATAACCTGTCATTATTGTCCATAATTATATCATTCTTATAACACTTGTACAGATTATTGATTATAATAATAAAATAAGTGGGCTTGGAATCCTGTATAGGAAAACCCCTGCATTATACATTTGTCTTATCCCCCAGTTTCAGAAAAAAGGTGTTGGAAATCAGAACAGTACTGGCATAGGAGAAGTGGTTTAAATTCAAAAGGTGGAGACACCCTATTGCTTCAATCCTGTCCTTGCAAACATTTCAACCTGGCAAAAAAAACAAAAAAAGTTTTGACAGTGCTAAAATCTGTCAGCTGCATAATGAGCCATTACTTTCCTTACATGGTATAGCAGCTAAGATTAAATTGGGGACTGTACAGAGCAAGTTTTTAAGAAAGCATGATGATACTACTACTATGACCATGACCTATGCTACCAGTACTGTTATAATTAATGCTAGAATGAGAATGAAGTTTCTCGAATAGTCAGAACAGAAATTACATCCCTTTAAGATATGTGTTAGTTTTGGGGATTTTTTTGGTACATTTTGCACTTGCAAAAGCCCTTTCAAACCATTTTAAACATGATTATTTAAGAGATATTGATTATTGCCCCACTTATAAGGACACAAGACTCAATCCAGGTCCACCACTGACGTGTGGAAAAGGGTGCCAAGGACTTAGAAGCAAGCTAATATTACAATATTCACCTGCCGAAATGTGTCTTCTAAGCAGTGGGAACATTCTGGAGTATTTGCAGTTGGACTTATTGTATAAATGTGCTTTTAATTTATGGGATTTGCTTTACATTATAGCTTTCTAAAGTATATCTGAGCTCTGAATGCCACTTCTGCCACATTTACTTATAGTTCAGTATAATTTTTGGCATTATTGAGGGCCACCAAAACAAGATGGCACTTGTCAAGGTTTCTGAAATGTAGCTGTGGTTGAGTAAAGAAAACATCATGAACGTTCAAAGAAAGTGAAATTGCTCAAATATATTCAAAAACAGTATTATTCTTGAATATGAGAAACAAAACAAAACAAAAAAAAACATTATACTAAACCTAAAATGTCATGGAAATCAATTACTTCACTTTTGCTCTTTGCAGTCTTTTAAACTGTGTGGCCCCAGTGTCAGTGGGAGTATAATGCAGCTAATCTAAACCCTGCGATAGTGCTTTGTGAAAGCTTGTGTAGGTGTGGAAACGCTTTACATGTCTATATACTGACAGTGCGTGGGCAATGAAGACATTAATTTCAGAATATGTACACTGCACCTTTAGGACCTTATCAAGCAGTACAGTAATGAGCTGACTGTTTGTTAAAAGGATTCCGATAGAGAATTTCAGAGAAACGCAGAAGATTATTTGATATCAGAGGTGCAAAAGCATTGCCTCTAATAACAGAATAGGGGAACTTATGTAAAAACTGGTCCTGTTGTATCTTACTCTAAACAAATAAAACATAAGAGGCTGTAGGTTTTTCATATTTTTCAATGTAGTACATTTATTTAAAAACAGGAAATATATTTAAATTGAAACAAGCCATTTAAATGCATCAGTGGCATTGAAAGTTACAGGTTGATTTGAAGATGGTTGAAAAGAGATAAAAAGCTGTATTCTCAGGCTGTTGCATTTAAAAATATAGCCCTCCCCATGTTAACGACTCTCTTATCACAAAACAACAACCTTTTAACTTCCTCCAAGCTGTGGTGCATTTTCAGAGCTGATCTAGGAAGTATTTGAAGAAGATTCCATCTCACTTCCGCTTCTGTTTGCTGCTTAATGCAAGTCCCAAGCTTTCCTTATGCATTTAGTGAGAGGACTCATATACAGCAGTTCTCAAGAAATCAAATACAACTCTGCCACTGAAAAAGAATAACAGGATGCTCACCATATAAACAGATCAATTTGAAACCAACAAGAACCATTTTCTTCTAATGGGATACACGATCAAAGGCTTACCACAAAGATAAAACTAAACAAACAATTTACATTTTTGGGCTTCATTGTTTAATTTGTAGTGCTGAACACAAATGTAACTGTAAATACCCCATCCAGCCTCAAAACCTAATTTCATAGTATGATTCAGCACCTACATCTCTATCTATGTATAGGTATGGAATAAGATGGATTACAAAATTAATAAAACATATTTTTTTGTTGTTAACCAATATACAGTCCAGTGTCTGTAATCTTCACAGCCAGGACAATCTTAAACGACCATTTTCTATAGTCATCACTGTCTGCAAACCATCCAAGACCAGGTCAACCTTTTGAATCCCAGCTATTGCTTTCAATTATGCCTGCAGAAAAGATTTACTCAATATCTGCATCTAACGTGAATGAAAGCCAGGCAATTGAGTTCTGGTACAGGGTTCATAATGATGGACTTTTTTTTGTTTTTTTCATGAACCTTGTTGCTATAAATGTAGTTATTTATATAATTACTGTGAAACATCCTAGCAGCAGGCCACATCAAAGGTGTGATTATACAAAGGCAAATCTTTAGTTTTAACAGCATAAATGCATCCCAAAAATGCATAACAACAGTGTGCACCTGCTGCACAAACCCTACAGATCAAAAAGAACATTTCCAACGCTGTGCTGTGTGCACATGGTCACATTGTTCTACGGTATACTTGAAGGATTATCAGAATGTAGTAGTAACCCTATTAAGCACTTTTGCAAAGATTATTTTCTTTAGAAAACACAAATGTACTCCTTTTTTTCCGTGTCTGCTGCTCCCTGACAGATAGTACAAACAAATAAGGGCCTAGGGTAAGAAGTTTCAAGTTCAATTCAATTCGGCCCATGAACAAGTCACTGACAGCTGTACTAATGAAATGAGTGTTCTAAGAAAAACCAAAAGAAACATATGGAAGCTGCAGAAACCGCTGTGTCCCTTCAAAAGCCTCTTAGCTGATGTTGTACCAACAGCTGTGTGTTATTAGCTGGGGGTCTGAAGTGAACCAAAGAGCCCTTTCTGTCATCAGCTATCTGAGCTCTGATGTTAAATAAAAACTTATGTTACTGATGTGAGACGAGAGAGAGAGAGAGGAGTACAACATGAATTGTATTTTACTTTGCTGTGACTCGTGACTACCTATTGGGAGCTCTTATTTATTTCTCATTTAACATGCAGAGACATTCCTTACATGGTTTAAGCTGCTAACATGGAGTTCTAGGGGGCTTGGTTATGTCATGAAATTTAAACATTTTTCTTTCCAGCACAGTAGTTATGACAAAGTTGAGTTTTGATAGCATCAGTGTAATGGAAGGTCACTGGTTCAAATCCCACCTCTGAAGGTCACTGGTACAAATCCCACCTCTCCCACTGGCTCACTGTGTGACCCTAAGCAAGTCATTTATGCTCTATCCTGTGGATGAGATGGTAAATCAATGTCCTATTGTAAGTGACTCCGCATATAATGCACAGTTTACCTCTGATGGTCCACTATAAAAGTTATATATATATATATATGCTATATAAAAAAAGAAAGATGATAAGGATTCTATAATAATTGAATGATATAATGACTAACTTTATGGTTAATGTTTCAGAATGGGGAAATATTTTGTTAATTATAACTGACAAATAGAATTCCTCTCCTGATTGAGCCACATTAATGTATTAATAAAAAAAAAAGCTGTGCCATGTAAAAATGGGTACGAGTATACAGTGATGTAGCTGATGGATTATCACAATATAGGAGTAACTGTATTATGCATTTTACAGAGATGCATTCATGTTTTCCCAGTTCTTATCTTTAAAAAACATGAATGTCCTCCCTTTTTTCGGTTTGAGGCAACATCAAAGCTGAGTTATGGACAGCTGCATCCCGATCAGATGTATAATATTCTAATGATTAAATGGCTTGATTAGTGTAATTATTCTTCAGATTGAGTGACATAAACCTGTTATTATCCAAGAAAAAGGAAAACAAAACTTGAGGAGTAATGGACGAGTCATTTTACAATTCATGGCAGATCTAGGTTTGAAGGCGACTTGTTACCATTTGGCAATAATATAAAAGTAACTTATTTCCCTTTGACTTGTTTAATCAAATTGGAAATAACACACACATGGGAGTTGTGTTTTACTTTTTTTTTGTGTTGTTCCTCCGAGGTAAATTTACAATGTGTGTGGACTGGGCCCCTCAGTCATTTGTCTGTATGACTCCCCCCCCCCCCCCCCCCCCCCCCCCCCCCCCCCCCCGCCCCCCTCCCAGACGATCTATATGGCATTAATACCGAATACTTTTTGACCCCCCAGACACATAATATAATCACATATAAGAATGTCGAAGTTTTCTTCACAAACAAATAAAATCAATTTTTCAAACATCATTCTTTCTAATTTAACCCGGATCTGGAATGTAGTCGGTGATGGTTGCTGTGTGATGTAATTGCTTGAGTTCAGTCTCAAGACATCAGAGGCATGTTTATATTTTTGATTGATAGCTCATCGTTGTCCAGTGATTATATCGACAACACAGAATTACATTGCATTCTATTATTTCTATAATAATAATAATAATAAAACTGATATCATCATGAGACAAAGGAAAATGTTTTTCCATGTGTTTCTTACATTTCTTACAAGTTTCTCTGAAGCAGGCTGTGATGTCTTTTCTCTCCAGGCTGCCAAAACTTTCTCCGCCCTTTAGACTGGGGGTGTCAATCTCCAGTCCTCGAGGGTCGCAGGGTCTTCTGATTTTCATTCCAACTTAAGCTCTCAATTAACATAACTCATGAATTTGATTTGTTGAATTTTACATATTTAATATTTTTCAAGGTCTTTTACAGTTGATGGTTTTAAAAATGCGCTTGATTCAAGGTACACTACCTATGAAACATTTTGAGGCATGAAGAGAAGTTAAGTAATTGAGAGTTTGGTTGGAACGGAAGCCAGAAGACACTGCGGCCCTCCAGGAACTGAGTTTGACACCCCTGCTTTAGACACTAAATACCCCTCTCAGTGACGTCACATGACAAATAGAAAATATCAAGAATTGAACGTCTCTCCCTCCCCTATCAAGCCTGCACTGCAAAGTACGGTGGCCCTGTATGTCATCAAAACAAAGTGCTTTTTTTTATTTTACATGCCCAGAAGCACACTTCAGTATGATTGTGTTAACATGATCCCGGTCCTTTTTAACTGGGATATTGGAAGCTGGCAGCAGAGCAATTCAGTTATGACACATGCCTGCTTATATTTAGTTGTTAAATGAAATGGCTACAAATACTTCAAATGAACATACATTACTGGTAATACATGCATTTCTTGTAGAGGTAAACAGTTATTTACAGTATGAAAAAATGTGTAAATTTATAAAGGTGTTTATTATTATTATTATTATTATTATTATTATTATTATTACTATTTTTATTATTATTGTTGTTGTTGTTTTCTAATAAATGTTGTAAACTGTAAATAAATAACACAGAATCCGAGGATGTTTATACACACTTGTATTGTTTTGTGCCTGTTTTGTAACGTTAACTGAGAGTTTGTTTTTACTTTTCGAAGAAAGAAAAAATACAGTTTAAAAAAAAAAAAATACCCATTTTCAACTTAAATGCATTTAAATAAGTTAATGTAAAAACAACAATAAAACTAAATCACAGTGATATATATATATATATATATATATATATATATATATATATATATATATATATATATATATATATATATACACAGTACTGTGCAAAAGTTTTAGGCAGGTGTGAAAAAATGCTATAAAATAAGAATGCTTTCAAAAATAGACATGTTAATAGTTTATATTTATCAATTAACAAAATGCAAAGTGAGTGAACAGAAGAAAAATCTATATTTGGTGTTATCACCCTTTGCCTTCAAAACAGCATCAATTCTTCTAGGTACACTTGCACACAGTTTTTGAAGGAACTCGGCAGATAGGTTGGCCCAAACATCTTGCAGAAGTAACCACAGTTCTTCTGTGGATTTAGGCAGCCTCAGTTGCTTCTCTCTCTTCATGTAATCCCAGACAGACTCGATGATGTTGAGATCAGGGCTCTGTGGGGGCCATCCCATCAGTACCAGGACTCCTTGTTCTTCTTTACGCTGAAGATAGTTCTTAATGACTTTCGCTGTATTTTTGGGGTCGTTGTCATGCTGCAGAATAAATTTGGGGCCAATCAGATAACTCCCCTATGGTATTGCATGATGGATAAGTATCTGCCTGTACTTCTCAGCATTGAGGAGACCATTAATTCTGACCAAATCTCCAACTCCATTTGCACAAATGCAGCCCCAAACTTGCAAGGAACCTCCACCATGCTTCACTGTTGCCTGCAGCCACTCATTCGTGTACCGCTCTCCAGCCTTTCGGCAAACAAATTGCCCACTGCTACAGCCAAATCAGTCCAGAGCACCTGCTGCCATTTTTCTGCACCCCAGTTCTTCTGTTTTCATGCATAGTTGAGTCGCTTGGCCTTGTTTCCACGTCGGAGGTATGGCTTTTTGGCCGCAATTCTTCCATGAAGGCCACTTCTGACCAGACTTCTCCGGACAGTAGATGGGTGTACCAGGGTCCCACTGTTTTCTGCCAATTCTGAGCTGATGGCATTGCTGGACACCTTCCGATAGCAAAGGGAAGTAAGCATGATGTGTCTTTCATATGCTGCAGTAAGTTTCCTTGGCCGACCACTGCGTCTACGGTCCTCAACGTTGCCCGTTTCTTTGTGTTTCTTCAAAAGAGCTTGGACAGCACATCTGGAAACTCCTGTCTGCCTTGAAATTTCTGCCTGGGAGAGACCTTGCTGATGCAGTATAACTACCTTGTGTCTTGTTGCTGTGTTCAGTCTTGCTGTGGTGTATGACTTTTGACAGTAAACTGTCTTCAGCAACCTCACCTTGTTAGCTGAGTTTGGCTGTTCCTCACCCAGTTTTATTCCTCCTACACAGCTCTTTCTGTTTCAGTTAATGATTGTGTTTCAACCTACATATTGAATTGATGATCATTAGCACCTGTTTGGTACAATTGTTTAATCATACACCTGACTATATGCCTACAAAATCCCTGACTTTGTGCAAGTGTACCTAGAAGAATTGATTCTGTTTCGAAGGCAAAGGGTGGTCACACCAAATATGGATTTGATTTAGCTTTTTCTTCTGTTCACTCACTTTGCATTTAGTTAATTGATAAATATAATCTATTAGCATGTCTATTTTTGAAAGCATTCTTATTTTACAGCATTTTTTCACACCTGCCTAAAACTTTTGCACAGTACTGTATCTCTCTCTCTCTCTCTCTCTCTCTCTCTCTCTCTCTCTCTCTCTCTCTCTCTCTCTCTCTCTCTCTCTCTCTCTCTCTCCTCTCTCTATCGATCTATATATATATATATATATCTATAATATCTATATATAGATATATATATATATATATATATATATTTAAAGCATAAATATTACAATTTATCCTAGTATGATTCACAATATCATCGGAACCGCACGGCCCGAACAGGTTCCTACTGCTTATAACATGGGTGCCTGTCATTTGTGAGAAGAAAAATAATTAAAACACATTTAAATTAAGACTAAACCAGAAACTTTTATTGTGCATACATCCACAGTGTAATATAGCCCCAAATTTAATTAAATTGAATTAATTCATTTATTAGAAATAAATTGCACATGTTAGTTTTTTGTGAATTTCTGCATCAAAAGTGCCATCTCACTAGAAACTGTAGGACTGAATATAAGCTGTGATGATGGGCAGAGTAACACTTAGTAACACTAAGGAAGTAAGGAGAGCAGCTGTGATGGAGACTGAGGCCGGATCTTGAGCTGAGTTTGTGAACTTGTTATATGCGAGGCACACATATTCTAATATGTTTTCATACTTTTGGATCTCAAAATATGTTTTTGTTAGTTGTCGGACACCCTCGCGTCCAAGGTTAAGTTGTCGATCGAACCAGACTGTACGCACTGCTCCGACCATTCAGGGGGTGGTCTGGCCTTGTCGTTACCTGCTTTTCTAAGAGTTTTCCTGACTGACAGGAATACATTACTGCTGGTTTTAAACTCGCTCTCAACAGAGATGTTAAATCTTGTTAAAATATGCATTTAGTCCAGCTCAGCGTTATAAAACTGGAGACTGAATACTGGTCCTCAGTTGAGCTTCTTGCACTGGCATAAAATTACCTTATGTTGTTGAGATTTTTTGGACTTATTTCCATAAAATTAATGACCATATTTTTTTCTTTAACTACATTAACCAGCCCATGCTGTAGTTTTGTAGTTTTATTTTTCAATCTTTGTTTTCTTCTATTTCATTTATGGTGTTGTACCGGTTATGTGATAATATGTCCCCAAATATATTAAAGGAAATAGGTGGAATGTCAGTCATTTTTGGCAGTGGTTTTGTGACTAATAACAAATAAAATGGCAGTTTGTCATGTAATTTAGAATGTAGTGGTACTTAATGATTTATTTACTGTGAAGTGGCTTATTAGTATGCAAGCCGTGCTATACGCTATATATAGCGTATAGCAAGGCTTATATGATACAAGGCTTGCATATATATATATATATATATATATATAATATATATATATAGTAAAGTCCTGTGATGCTGTGTTAAACCAATCATAGGTTGTTTTTTTCATATATATATATATGTGTGTGTGTGTGTGTGTATATATATATATATATATATATATATGTGTGTATATGGTGTGTGTATATATATATATATATATATATATATATATATTTTTTTTTTTTTTTTTTTCATGACAATTAACTTTGGTATGAGACACATACGAGCGTGCTATCAAGAAAACACATACAGCGCATATTTAAATATTCTACAATCAATTACTCCTGTTTATAATTTTTGGGGAAATTTCAGTAAATATTTTCTTATTTTCACATCAATTCTCCTTTTTATTGCTGAACACTGTGTAATTGCACTGGGGTGGCAAATGAGCTAAAAGATTTTCTTTTGAAGTGACAGGGTTCTAGAAAATACAAAAATACAGAATTGAACACTTGAGAAATCCCTGTGGGACTTTGAAAACCAAAGCATTAAGTGGCACACAATCCTTCTCTGAGCCAGTCCTACGTGTGGTTTTCTTGCCATAATTAAAAGGGGAAAAGCGCAGCTGGTACTATCTGCTCCATCTTCAAAACAATGGCTGCAGATGGTACCATCCCTACTGTATTTGCACAAAACCATTTAAGATAAAGCATTGGAGTTCAGTGGAAGCTCACTCACAATAGGTTGTTTCTCTTGTGGCCAATTGCTCATGCACAAAAAGCATGGAGAAAATATATTTTAAAAATTGGCAGTTTGTGGACTAGCTTGTGTAAACTTTAACAGTTTCCTGCAGGTTCCAGATTAATGCCATCTTTTGTTAAGAGAAGTTGCTCAACTGCTAAACCAAGGAAGTATGACACATTGTAAAACCACAAATTTGTCATGTTCCTCTTTCAAAATGTCCAGAACAACAGAAGAACCAGTAGATCACAAAAACTTTAGGTAGATAACAAAACAAGTAGTCGCTCTGCAGAGCTCAATTTGCAGGATTTGGTGGTCATCTTCTCTTACAGTGAACCAGGGTTACGGTAAGTAACCTAACGTTCCCTTTCAATTCAAAGACGATCACCAACCAATACTTTTGGGAAAATATACCAGAGCCATCATGAGGGAGCGTGAGCGGACAGCATACTAGTGTTGGTGGTGTGAACGTACAACCTCAAGGATCCTTGTGCCTAATGAAGACTTAGACAGCTCTACCACATTAAGTCAGTAGAAGCAGGTGAATGTATGTGGCATAGCCCAGCTAGCCGCAGTACAAATGTAAGTGAGTGAGGCACCTCGAAAGAGAACCCATGACTCAGCCACACCTCTGGTACAGTGCATGGCCACCCTCCCTGGTGGAGGTAGGCTGGAGTTATTGTACGCAGTTGATACTGTGTCCACAATCCATTGGGTCAGTTTCTGCTTTGAGAGGGCTTGGCCCATGGTCCTTTCACCATAGCAAATGAAGAGCTAGTCAGACTAATGCAGCATTTTCATCCTATCCACATAACCTCTCAATGTCCTGACTGGGCATAGGGAATTCAGTCTCCTATCCTCCTCTGAATCAAAGGGAAGGGGATGGAAGGCCGTAGTTCCATATTGGTTCCAGTGGAAAGCTGTAATCACCTTAGGTAGCAATGCAGGGATCATGCACAACGATAGAATGTTTCCATTATCCCAAACACGTGTACAGGAACTGTGCACAGACAGAGCCTGTAGCTCACTGACCCGCTTAGCAGAGGTCATGGCCAATAAAAAGGCTGTCTTCATAGAGATATTTCAGATCTATGGAATATATGGGCTCAAATGGAGCCTTAGTGAGAGCCTCCAATACCACATCCAGACTCCAGTCGGGGAGGACGTCCTTTCTATGGGGACACAGCCGTCGAGCACCCTTTATAAAATGGGTCGCCAGAATAAGGGCGCCCGGGGATACTGCATCTATGGGGACGGGGAATGCAGATATAGCTGCCTGGTACACTTTCAGGGTAGAGGGGGGCCTGCCTGCCGCTAGCAAATCTTGCAGAAACTGTAAAATAATTGCTATGGGGCAGTAGATTGGGTCATGACCTCTAGCCATACACCACTTTTGAAAATACCTCCGCTTGTAAGCATATAGTGCTCTTGTGGAGGAAGCCCTAATGTTCTGCAGTGTAGTAACAACTGCATCTGAGAGTCCTAAAGCAGACAGAGAGTCTCATTCAGGGGCCAGACCCACAGTTGGAGTCTGCCTGGTTCTGGGTGCCACAGGGTGTCTTGCGTCTGACTGAGGTGATCCCAGGGCTGGTCCTGCAGCAGCTGGCAAATGTTTGAAAACCAAATTCTCATGGGCCATCTGGGGGCCACCAGGAGAACTGTCACTTTTTCTTGCCTGACCTTCTCGAGGAAGGCAGGGAGCAGCAGTATTGGCGGGAAAGCGTACAAAGCGCTTTGGGCCATTTGTTGGTTAGTGTACTGCTCGGAGCTCGAGCATATTTAAGTGCAGCAATGTCCAATGGCCTGTCCAGGACTCGCTGACTTCTCTGTCTGCCCAGACCGCTTTCCATCCCAGGTTGGATGCGTCTGTCGTCACCACTTGATGGTTGTGTATCACTCCATCCTTACGCCTTCGCTCAGGTGAGAAACTGTCCTCCACCAGCATAGGGCTTCCCATCATAGGCGAGACACGGTCAGCCGACGATGTCTGTCTCGCTTGGAGTGTAGCCAAAGGCAATTAGCCATGCTTGGATCATGTGCATGTGGATAACCCCAGTTGGATGGCTGATGAAGCTACGGCCATCAGACCCAATAGTTTTTGACGCAACACAAATTGTACTGTGAGCCCTTGTTGAAAACAGGGCCAGATAGTTGCGAATGGCAGCTACTCTGTTGTCCGACAGGTAGGCTGCATCGTAAGGGAATCTAGCTGGAGACCCAAGTAGATTGTACTTTGCACCGGTATTAATTGGTTCTTGGCATCGTGAGGTGAGACCCAGCCTCAACAGATGCTTCGTCACAAACACTGTGTCGGCCACTGTTTCTTACTGCGACTGGGAACAGATCAACCAGTCATCCAGGTAGTTCATCAACCTGAGCGAGGATGGCATCCATGCACTTTGAAAACGTGCAGGAGGCTAAGGAGAGTCCTAATGGCAGCACGGGAAACTCGAAGACACACCCCTGAAAGGCAAAGTGGAGATACTTCCAAGTTCTGGCTGCTTGGGGTGCTGTTGTGTTTTAATCTCATGTTTGGCTCCCTCCCATCGTTGTGCTTAGGCCCAGTTGTTAGCTGCCATGGAATCCTGAAGGCAGTGTCACGCGGGGCAGTGGGGATCGGAACCGTCCTTGTCACTGTGGGAGTACGGAGGATGTCAGCGTCTCGTTCTCTCCCCTACCAGAGTATAGGAGGGGAGCATTGAGGCTACCTGCCGAGACGCCTTGCGTTCTCGATGAGAGCGCTGCAGCAATTCCTCTACCACTGGTCCAAAGATATGGTCAAGGGAGGTAGGGGCTGCTTCTGAAGGAAGGAGCCACCTTCCCATGAAGTCGTGATCGAAATGGCATCCTGGAACTCCTCAGCAATGCTGACATCAGGTTCTGTAACATCTAGGGCAACCACCAGTGCAGATGAGGTCAGCTCCAGAGCTGCCATTATTGGCTTAGCTGGGGTCAGAGCAAGGGCTTGAGCCTGCTGCCTGGCCAGGGGCTCCCAATGCCACGCACGGCTCAGCCGTGCTAGCAGCGGACGCTGTGCAGGATGTGCAAGCATGGAATTTAGCCATGCTTGATGTGTGTATGGCCCCAAGGGCATTGTTTAAACACCGGTGGGTGTAGACCTGTGTATTGAAGCACTCAGGCACCAAGGGTGCAGAAGCACCAAGGACACTGAGTGAGGTAGAATACAGTACTGATGCACCGAAGAATCGGGACACCGAATGCGGTGTTATTGATATGCTGGGGTGCTAAAACACTGAGGCACTGAGCATCTAAGCACTGAGGGCACCAAAGCACTGAGGCACCAAGGCTCTGAGGCACCGAGAGTCGCCTAGCCTTAATCGCATGTAGTCAACACAACCCAGAGTAGTACATAGCATACACTGGGGTGGATACACAGGCTCGAGGGGCTGCAGTAGGCACACAGTGCTGCACCAAGGTGATAACCTGGTTCTGAACTGTGTGCTGTCACACAACGGGGCAGCGCATAATGTATAACAGAGCACATGTTCCCCTCCCATCGCATGCTTTGTATGCTTTCAGAAAATGATTAACTTTGGACATATTTTACAGCTCATGCTGAAATCCATGCATACCAATTATCTCCCGAATATAGAAATTCCAATCAGCTATGTCACAGTCAGAAGTTATTCCAGTTTCTTTTTTCCCTCTTCTGCAGTCTCCTGAGGTTTGGTTACAGAGGGTCTAAGTACTTAAGAACATAAGAACATAAGAAAGTTTACAAACGAGAGGAGGCCATTTGGCCCATCTTGCTCGTTTGGTTGTTAGTAGCTTATTGATCCCAGAATCTCATCAAGCAGCTTCTTGAAGGATCCTAGGGTGTCAGCTTCAACAACATTACTGGGGAGTTGATTCCAGACCCTCACGAATCTCTGTGTAAAAAGAGTGCCTCCTATTTTCTGTTCTGAATGCCCCTTTGTCTAATCTCCATTTGTGACCCCTGGTCCTTGTTTCTTTTTTCAGGTTGAATAAGTCCCTTGGGTCGACATTGTCAATACCTTTTAGTATTTTGAATGCTTGAATTAGGTCGCCACGTAGTCTTCTTTGTTCAAGACTGAACAGATTCAATTCTTTTAGCCTGTCTGCATATGACATGCCTTTTAAGCCTGGAATAATTCTGGTCGCTCTTCTTTGCACCCTTTCTAGAGCAGCAATATCTTTTTTATAGTGAGGTGACCAGAACTGCACACAATATTCAAGATGAGGTCTTACTAGTGCATTGTACAGTTTTAACATTACTTCCCTTGATTTAAATTCAACACTTTTCACAATGTATCCGAGCATCTTGTTAGCCTTTTTTATAGCTTCCCCACATTGTCTAGATGAAGACATTTCTGAGTCAACAAAAACTCCTAGGTCTTTTTCATAGATTCCTTCTCCAATTTCAGTATCTCCCATATGATATTTATAATGTACATTTTTATTTCCTGCGTGCAGTACCTTACACTTTTCTCTATTAAATGTCATTTGCCATGTGTCTGCCCAGTTCTGAATCTTGTCTAGATCATTTTGAATGACCTTTGCTGCTGCAACAGTGTTTGCCACTCCTCCTACTTTTGTGTCGTCTGCAAATTTAACAAGTTTGCTTACTATACCAGAATCTAAATCATTAATGTAGATTAGGAATAGCAGAGGACCTAATACTGATCCCTGTGGTACACCGCTGGTTACCACACTCCATTCTGAGGTTTTTCCTCTAATCAGTACTTTCTGTTTTCTACAACCACTCCCTAATCCATGTACATGTGTTTCCTTGAATCCCTACTGCCAGGATGATGACATAATATATGATGTACAGTATGCAAATTAAGTTGGTGAAAACATGCTGCTTTTATGTAGCTGTACCAAGACTCAACCTCTAATCAATCATTCAATTGGAGTCTCGGTACAACTGCACGTGAATTAATAAAGTGCAATTCCCCGTGCTCACATATTACATTTTACTTGCACGTGAAGTGCTGTGCAATCCTCATGCCTAAATACAAATATATGTTTTAAACACTCGTGTTACACAGATCCGTTTATATCCCGCTTACCGATGACTATACACCAACATTAACACACCACACGCAACATTTAACAGAAAATACACAGGGGCGGGCACTTCGTCTCACTTGGACACAAGTAAATTTATATCACTGTGTTCTATCTACAGTACCTTTCTTTCAGTCTTGTGTTTAAGCTATGTGCATGTTTAATTAGATTATTTTATTTTATTTTATTTTATTTTATTTTAGAAGCTGATAGTTTTATTCCAGTTGCCTAGGAATCGCTGGGTACATTTATTTGGGAACATCAAACTGTAAAGCAGAGAATGCGAACCAGATTTTCCCAGTGCTTTACAACTTTTAGCATATAAATATTCTTGTCTGGGTTGTTCGCTGCCAAAAGGAGACTGGGTGCTCTTAGGGGTCTAGAACTGACACAACAGAGAAGGCGGGCCTCAAGTTGATGCCTCATACTTTCCATGACAACATCTTACCTGCTGCAAAACTGATCCATACAGTAACTGCCTTAGTAAAAGGATAAATGGGACATAACAGAACAAGTTTTTTTATAAAGAAAAAACAAGATCATACCATTTCAACTAAAGGGGCTTTTGAACATTACTATTGGAATCGATTATGGTTATTATTTATTTAGTAGACACCTTTGTCCAAGGTGACTTATAGAGACTAAGGTGTGTGATCTATGCATTAGTCATTAATCAGATATTATATAATTTCTGTGAATGATTGATTTTATATTCGGTTATACACTGTCCTGTCAATACTAACAGCTTTCACACGAGGCACTGACTGAAAGGTTAACATCATTCTGCAACTCATTCGGCTCACTCACTCTCAGGAATTGTATCTTTCAGCCAAATTAGTTCTTTTTAATAAAATGACTTGTATTTAACAGCAAATTATTTTTATTGCTCACATTCTGCAAAAGAGTGTGCCTTTTTCTGTCTAGCTAACAGGCAGGATACAGTATAGCATCAGTTCAAGGAAAAAAAAAACGTTATACTGGATTACTTGCCATTGTTTATTTCGAACTACAGTACAGTACACGTAGCTAGTGAAAGTGGATTGACCATCAGAGGACTCTAGTTTCCATTACCTTATCCCTGTCTCAATCCCATCTAACTGCTCCTCAATACTTTTAAACACTCAACTGTAAGATCTTCAGCAATAGTAAAACAAATGGTACATGCTGAGTCAACTTGAAGCCAGTTAGTACACATCAGTTTGGCAATCCAGGGTAAATAATTGGATAAAAAGGCTGCACACCACACACAGTATTATGATACATTATATAGTCATTAAGTAACTTCATATTAGTGCATAAATCATGTCATTAAAAAGTGCATGTTTCCCTTTCCTTATTATGCCCAATTTGACAACATGTAAAAGTGCATGGCAGTGTAAACTGCAGCTCCCTGATGATCTCCAGGCAGGTTTCCTGTAGGGATGGTCTTTCTCTCTTATCTCTCTCACTGAGCTTGTTTACTTTAACCCACTCTGCACGTTATCACGTGGCTCACTTATACTTTCCAGAGAGAGGGATAATAAGTGAAACTGTTTGAAGTGATTTTTTTTTTAATTGTAAGCATCTGAACTGGCAGATGCTGGTGGTGGCACCAACTGAAGTGACAGACCCTCTGACAGACCAAACAGAGATGAAAACACTGCCAGGTGAGGATGCATTAACATATCAGGATTTCTTTCAACTACTTTACCATTGTCCAATAAGAAACGTGAACTAGACATGGAATCAATGTTACAAAATACCTACAATAAATAATACTTCAGTATATATTTGAATAGAGATTATGTTTCAGTCACCAAATATCACTACTTGTGGACTACTTTACCCAGTTTAAAATTGGTGATGATAATCTGTGATGCTTACACTTAAATGTATTCAATTATAAATACCACTACCAATAAAACTACTGTACACAGTTTAATATTCAGTAATATCCAACCCCCATTTATATTTTTTGCAGGGCGACTGAAGTTATCAGGAATAAATGGTTTTAGCCAACAACTGTTTTTTAAAAAAAATGATATAAATATAAATAAATATAAAGTAAAACGGACTCCTTGTATTAGAGAAAATACAAAAGCACACCAATCAAAATGGTCTTTTGGTAAAACATATGCTGTTGCTGTAGGCTGTTTGGATTGGGGTCAACTGTAGGAAGAAGCACACTGTATCTGTGTGGTCAACTGGAAGAAGTTATTCATGTACCTAACAAAGACAATTAAAAAAAATAAACAGCCAATGCATACTGCTAAATTGCGTTATATATTTTATTGTTGCAGCATAGAAAAAGTACAGTATAAGCAAAACTGTGCAATTCTGTAATTTTACAAGTGAGTATTGGTACAATAGCATAGTGGTAGTTACTACAATCGTCTCCAGACACAATGATCATCCATTTATATCTGCTGCTTTATTTAATAACTACACAGTCAAATGCATATGGTCATGGTACAAGATAGATTAGCCTTTTCTGTGGATGTGGATGTAGTAGAAAATCCCAAAACAGTGGCCAAAGAAGGGCAGGGCTATTGACCCAGACTGCTAAGAAAATTCACTTTCCTTCCCCAAGATTAAGTGTAAATTAAATCACATTTGCTGTAATAACAAAACAAAACAAAAGTATAAAAATGTTTGCACTACAGTGATTATATATAATGGGTAATTATAGAGCAAGAAGCGTTACAATTGAGCCACTGCTATTTTGTTTTCCAAACACATTGTATGGTTGCCATTACTGGTATTGATGTGATTTAGATAGCAGTCTTAAAAGTTTTAAACGGGGTAAATGGGGAGAGTCTTGCATTTCCTAGATTTGTAGTGCCAGTATTTCATTAAGCACAGGGCCTGTGAACGGTGGTGGTAACACAATACCTAGTACACCCTTTTAGGTCATTTCAAAGTCACAGCTGGTAGCCTAGCATTAAATGAATCACATTTACTATACTCTTCATCTGCAATTGGTGTTCTGCATACTTGCATCAATTATATTCATAGATCCTTGTTTTATTTGAAGTTTAGGTATTTTGTTTATTTAACTAGTTAAAAAAATGTATGTAAAATGTACTTCCAGGGTTTTACCATCACACACAATAAAGACTTCAGACAAGTTTTAAAAATATATTTTAAAGGAAACACCCGTGCATTATGGTTCCCTGTTGAGCTTCCTGCTGAATTTTGATATTGTAAACATTCTCATTCTATAGAAAGTGTTTTCAATAGGAAATCGCTGATGACTTACTGTAATTTAAAGGTTACTAGGTCTTTTAGTTTGCCTTGAGGGGTATTGAATGCATTCCCACCACACAGGGTTACTATACTATGTAGCCTAAATTGGGATTGATGCAGTGGAATCTGTACTTTAATAACTTTGAAAATCTGAAATATCCTTAAAGTCCTACCTTTTTCTTGTATGACAGCTACATGCTTGAAGCATTAAGGATAAACTACTGTGATTATCAAACATGTAAAGCCAGTTAAATACATTCTGTATTTATTCACTCCCATTCCGTTGCAATTAAAATCTGCCCTGATTTTAATGTATTTACAATGACCCAATCCAGCATATTTGCCTTGTATATAGGTTTTAAGGTTTAGCACAAAAATTAGTTATATTTTTGGATGGGGTAAAGAAATTTCAAGTTTTCTTGACTATTCATTCTGCAAGAAAACGGAATAAATTATTAAAAGCAATTGGAAATGGTATACTTGTTATTGTGTGCAAGTTCTTATACCACCCAAAACCAAAAGAAAGGTTTAAACAAATATGATTAGGATGAAAATCAGTAACCTACCACAGAAAAAAAAACAAAAAAAAAACAGAACCGTTATGTTTGTGGCACATTTTAAAAAGAATGAGCAAAAGTTCAAAGAGAGCAAGTGAAACTCATATCAAAGAGTAGCATACTTGCCTTAGGTTAAATACTGGAACGTCTATGACAGTATTTCATTCTATTACCAATTGGCATGACCTCTTAATGTTGAAGAAACCTACAGTAATTGTTTCCTTTCTTGTGGCAAATATCAACTGTATTTATTTAGTGCTCCATCATTAGGTCATGCAAAAATGTTTCAAGCTACCATGCATGTGTCTATACAATTCTAACCCGAGAAACCCCATTTGTTTATTGAACAGATATCAATATATATTTAAGAGACCAAGTTACCCTAACAAGTGATCCAATACCTCTAAATTTTACATATGATCTCCTGCTGTTTAATGGCAGGCCTATGCTGTGTATTTCAAGACAAGAATGTATCAAATTAAATTTCTGGTGTTTTATTTTTGTCAAAATTACGTCTGCATCTGAACAGTTCATCTAGGTAATACCGAAAATCCCTAAGTGTGGCAAAGTGGTTTCCAGTGTGCAGGTGTAAATGTGATGCAGTACTTAAATAGGTGACAGACAACAAAATACCCAATAGTCACCAGTATCCAAACTCCAGACTTTGTAGTCCACTGTAATTTACATGGTTTCTTGTTTGAGTTTTATATTCTGAAAATTGTATGTTACATTATCTGTTGAATAGAAGCTCCAGTTAAAAGAAACAATATACATTTTTGAGTAACATGAACATGTCATCCAAAACGTCAGCATGTTTTCTTTTTTTTAAATCATTTTTGTTTTTAGCTATAATCACTATAATGCCCAGTTTTGAAGTGCTGTATGTTTTGAGACAGTTCCTTAAGCATAGTTGATACCATATGCTGTGTTTTAAAACATTGTCTTTGAGACCCTCTGGGGATGTTTCAGCAGACTCATAAATGAAATAGTCATGACCCTTGATCTTTCAGAACTTCCTGTGTTGGTAATGCCAATGGCTGCAGGATGTGGGATAGTGCCATTGTTTAAAATACATCCAATAATGAATTACAGACTAAATTCAATGGTAAAATATTGAGAATGAGAATATTGAGCATTTAAATTATTGCTTTCTGGCACAGACACATATATAAGACCTAGTTTTCAAGTGAATGTTGGGGGAATGCAAACAACACACTCTAATATTAGCATGGACTTAGGAGATAAAGCCACTATTTGGAACTGAGCTTACTAGGATAAACCATGATAGCAAAAGAGAGATTGAAAAATGAGGAAACCAAGAACATACAGTACACTAATAAGTCTACCTCATGACAGGCTTCTTTTATAGACTACTGTCTTGTTTTTCTGTAGTTACAAAAAGGCTAGTTGCTTGCATATTCTTACCACAAATTGATTATGGGGACACAGTTTACAGGTTTGCATCGTCCTTAACATTAAGCAAACTGGATTCTATATATCATACAGCACTGAGACATATTACGAATTAAAGTTACAGTACAGTACACAGGGATCAGTATTAGGTCCTCTGCTATTCCTAATCTACATTAATGATTTAGATTCTGATAAAGTAAGCAAACTTGTTAAATTTGCAGACGACACAAAAATAGGAGGAGTGGCAAACACTGTTGCAGCAGCAAAGGTCATCAAAATGATCTAGACAAGATTCAGGACTGGGCAGACACATGGCAAATGACATTTAAGAACATAAGAACATAAGAAAGTTTACAAAGTGTAAGGCCACTGGCCCATCTTGCTCGTTTGGTTGTTAGTAATGAAAATCTCATCAAGCAGCTTATAAGGATCCCAGGGTGTCAGCTTCAACAACATTACTGGGGAGATTACTGAAATTGGAGAAGAAATCTATGCCCCTTTTTCTAAAAAGACCCCTAGTCCTTGTTTCTTTGTTGACTCAGAAATGTCGACTTCATACCTAGAATGCAATTGTGGGGAAGCTATAAAAAATGGCTAAGCCCAAGATGCTCTAGAGGATATCTTTTTTATGAAAAGTGTTGAATTTAAATCAAGGGAAGTAATGTTAAATCCCTGTGGCACACTGTACAATGCATTAGTAAGACCTCATCTTGAATATTGTGTTCAGTTCTGGTCACCTCGCTATAAAAAATGTACATATTTCCTGCGTGCTCTAGAAAGAGTGCAAAAAAGAGCTGACCAGAATTATTCCTTTGGGCTGCAAAAGGCATGTCATATGCAGACAGGCTAAAAGAATTGAATCTGTTCAGTCTTGAACAAAGCTGACTACACACTCCATTCTGAGGTTTTTAATTCAAGCATTCTGTTTTCTAATAACCACTCCCTAAAAGGTATTGACAATGTCGACCCAAGGGACTTTTTCAAAAGCCTGAAATCTAAAAAACCATGTCAATGCTTTGCAGGACCAGATGTTGGTCAAAAAAATGGTTAGTTAGGCAGATCTCCCTTTCCTAAAACCATGTTGACTGTCTCCCAGTACCCTGTTACCATATAGGGGCATTATAGAATAAGAAAATAGAAGGCACTATTTTACACAGAGAATTGTTTGTGGTCTGGAATCAATTCCCCAGTAATGACTTGTTGAAGCTGTAAATTACTTCTTTCATTTCTTTGAGTACTACTGGGAGGATCTCATCCGGCCCAGGGGATTTGTTTATTTTAAGAGCTCCTAGTCCCTTTAACACATGTGGGGCATGTTGTCAGTATCTTCCTTTGTAAAAACTTGTGAAAAGTAATCATTTAACATATTTGCTATTTTTTTTCTTCATCTACCTGTTGTAATATTGGAAAAACATTTTGGAATTGGTTTTAGCTCCCTTAGCAATGTTCATTTCTATTTCTCTCTTGCCTTTCTAACTTCCTTTTTGACTTGCGCTTGAGTTTCTGTGGATCCTTCAAGAAGCTGCTTGATGAGATTCTGGGATCAATACTTTCCAGGATATAATTGTTTTACTAACAACCAAACGAGCAAGATGGGCCGAATGGCCTCCTCTTAGTTTGTTTCATGCCTTCATATTTTGCTGTTCTTATGTTCTTACTCAGTCTTTACTTTTGAGGATTTAAAAAACACTTCAAATACAGTTTGGTTGGCTGGACCTCCTTGGCTTTGCGAAAGTTGAAGCACTGGTTCCTAAAGTGCACACAGAGGCTGCTAAAAGATCATTTACTATTTTGCTCCTTGGTCTTGGAATGATTTACAATCTAAACTTAAGTTGCAGTCCCAAATAACTTTAGTATAATTTAAGAGTAAGCTGCACGATTATCAACCTGAGAGTTGTGTGTCTTCTCTTCACAGTTGCTGGCACACTTATTTTATTTATTTATTTTTTTCAGGTGAGCTGCTGTCTTCAGTCAGTAAGTTGGTGTTGTACCAGTTGTCTGTTTTCATCCCCAAATATATTAACTCTCAGAAATAGGTGTAAATGTCACTCATTTTTGGCAGTGGTTTTGTAACTAATAACAAATAAAATGGCACCTTTTTGTCATGGAATTTAGAATGCAGTGGTGTGTAGTGATTTATTCAGGGTGAAGCGGCTCATTAGTATGCACACCATGGTATACGATATCCGTAGGTCTTGTGATGCTGTTTAACCAATCTGAATGTGTTATATTTCCAAGCCGTGTTCTGGGACAGAAAGACTGCAGGAGCCTGTATGGGTGTGTGGTGTTTAGCGGGATAGAGTGTGCAAGTTTGCAGGAGAGAGCCAGGAGAAAAGATTTATCTTTGTGTTATAATCCTGACCCAAACACAGACCCTGTTTAATTAATAAATTAGTTTGTTAGCCCCTGAATCCTATTTCCGTCTCTTGCTTTCTTGCTTCTGGTCACCTCAAGCTGCTCTAGAAAGAGTGCAGACCAGAATTATTCCGGGTTAAAAAGTCTTGAAAAAAGAAGCTGTATATCTATATATCTATTCTATACTAGGTATTGACAATATCGACCCAAGGGACTTTTTCGACCTGAAAAAAGAAACAAGGACCATCTATCACAAATGGAGATTAGACAGAGGGGCATTCAGAACAGAAAATAGGAGGCACTTTTTTACACAGAGAATTGTGAGGGTCTGGAATCAACTCCCCAGTAATGTTGTTGAAGCTGACACCCTGGGATCCTTCAAGAAGCTCTTATTCTGGGATCAATAAGCTACTAACAACCAAACGAGCAAGATGGGCCGAATGGCCTCCTCTTGTTTGTAAACTTTCTTATGTTCTTATGTTCTTATGTAGATATCTGCTAGACCAACCGACCTGGCCGTTGCGAAAGCTTTAATAACGTGTTTCCTATAGCATCTGGGTCTCTACGAATATTTATATATGTCTCGTGTCTAGGAATGATTTTCACTCTAAACTTAGATTTGAATTCAACGTCAGGTTTATTGAAAGCATATTAATTAGTATATTTAAGATAAGCCTTCACGATTATATCAACCTCTCAAGAGTTGTGTGTCTGTCAACACCGTGTGCTAATATTTTATTTATTTATTTTTTTCAGGTGAGCTGCTGTCTTCAGTCAGTAAGTTGGTGTTGTACCAGTTGTCTGTTTTCATCCCCAAATATATTAAAGGAAATAGCTGGAATGTCACTCATTTTTGGCAGTGGTTTTGTAACTAATAACAAATAAAATGGCAGTTTGTCATGGAATTTAGAATGCAGTGGTGTGTAGTGATTTCAAACATATGCACGACCAAATGGTTATACATATAAACACTTGTGTTTGCTTACACAATTTAACAAAGACCCTGTCTTTCTGACGTCCTCGGCCATACCCACACACCACAAATCGCCTATCTCCACGTTCAAACGTCCTCTCTCGGTCCAGGAGAAAAGATTTTATCTTTTCTTATAAAACACAATATTTAACCTAGTTAATTATTTAATCAATCCGTATTTCCGACTTAGGATAAAGCAGAGAACGACAAGACCAGAACTCAGATTTCTGGTCTTCAACAATCGCTACACACACACACACTATATATACCTATCTACATATCTATCTATATATATCTATCTATCTATATATATATATATCTATATATATATATATATACACACACACACACACACACACACACACCACACACACACACACACACACACACACCTAAGACAGCTTCAGTTGCGGGGGGATTGATAGCCTAAGACAGCTCATGGATTTATTTCTGCTCGAGTCAACGCCCACTGTTTGCACTATCGCCCCACCTCCACTTTTAGCTGAATGTCAATTTTTCACTGTTTCTAATAACCATAATAATAATAATAATAATAATAATAATAATAATAATAATAATAATATAATAAATAAAACCATGTGCAAATAATGCCTCAGATTTCTCATGCTTCAACTGAGTAGAACAAATTGCTCAGTACAATAGTTGCTTTGTGCATTGATTGAATAAATTAATTTATACTGGGTAATATCGATTTTCTAATATAGTAGTTGGCCTTCACCTCTCAAAAGTGTATCAATGTAAATAGAATGAAAATTATTCCATGAGTCAGTCAGTTAGGAGCCAATCACAACATTTCTTGGGACTGTGTGCCTCTTAATTGTTATTAAGTGGATATTCCCTAGGAGGTGGTTGTGCTCAAATGTTGTGTTGTTTTTGTGTTGTGCCATGGCAGACTCTGCTCTGAACACAGCTCTGGGCCGTGTCTTTAGCTGAGTGAATCTATCATTCAGAGGAGAGCTGCAGGCTTTCTCTTGTCAGCTTCAATTTGCTTACACCATGTCTATGTCTTGAGAGAAACACAGTGTTCCTGAGCCACCTTCATATGAACAGTTGTAGCACTCAACACATCGGCGAGATGAGATGAGTGTAAAACCTTTATAACCACGAATGCCGTCGTATCTAGTCTAAAATAAACGTGTACGAACGAACGTCACACACACCAGCGACCTCCACCCTATGTAAACTAACTACTATATATATATATATATATATATATATATCTATATCATATATATATATATCTATATATATATATATATTATATATTTATATATATTTAAACAAGTCTGTTTGTAATATAAATAAAAATGCATTTGTTCATTTAAAAAATGCTGTTTTTCAGGAATGTAATCTGTAAGGTACTGTCAAATTCAACTGATGTGAAAACACTAAACATTGTTGAAACCCTGCCGAATTTCTACTGGTGCCAAAACTTTACAGCTTTGTGAACTGTATTCATTTAGATTAAACAAAAAGCAAGAAAAAAAAAAACCTAGCATGTAGGAAAATAATAGGTTTGGGCACATCTGGACCAAGGAAGTTTCAAGTTTCAGGAAGTTGCTGCAGCTGTGTCAAATCTTAACACCATGAAAGGGCTGAAAATAAAGGGCCACTCTATTTTATATTATTATATTGTTCTCATATAAACACTGCCACCTACAGAAGCATCCTCGTGCCAATTAAAAAAAAAAAAAATCTCCTATGTAGGACTTCAAAAAAATAACACTGGAAGTGTATTGGATATAATACATTGTTTTGATGAAGCCACAACAGACCCAATTCCCAGGGTTCCAGACTAATCCCAATTCAGTATGTTTTTTTTATTGTATTTCAGTTTTGTGCACCAGTTTAAGATAATATTGTACTCCTTATGGTTTCCAATGTTATACTCCACTATCACAGTCTTATGTTCCACTATTTCAGATATAATCATAATTGTCTCCTATGTATTTACCCCTGCCATCATTCCTGCCCTATCAGAACCACTATTGTGTTTACCAGCAGGCAATACATTGGCTGAAAAACTAAAAAACTGCAAGACAAATAAAGCAGGTCTCTACTCTGGCTTGGCTCAAGTCTCTATAGGGTCAAAAGGCAAATAATGCATGTCCACTGCTGATTGCCCTGGCTCTATACATTCCACTTTGATTAATTGCTTTTCTAACAGTATGCTAGCTGAGCTAAAAGCTAACCACTTTATTCAACTGAAATCCTAGCAACTATGTTTTTTGGTCTTTTTATGAAAATACATAATACTAATAAATATATCACTGTGGCCCCTTTTAAACAGAAGCTTTAGATTAAAGCTAAATGTGGGTAAAAAAAAATGCATGAAAGAAAGTTTAAACCTATTTAAAAGAAACACTAACACTTAACACAGGAGCAAGTACGGCTGGTTCGCTTTCTCCAAAGCCGGTAAAATATTAACTGCTACATGCCTCTATTGCTCTCTTATAAAAAGCAGCAGTGCAGAAACTGATCAAACCTCCAACTAGGCCCAGTCACAGAGAAAGCAGGAATTGTTTGGCAGAGAGGAAGCGAGACTCCTGCATATAAATTACAGAGCAGCTTTTATTGAAGTGAGACAGTCATCTTTGGGGTTGTCATGTTCCATTTTTTTGCTTTGGTGCAAAGTTTTCTTTCTTGTGCATCTGGTTTTAAATGTAATCTAATCCGCAGTGCTGCTTTCCTGCTGTGAGAAGAAAGAGTACAATGTTAAATGTCACCAGCCCCCAGCTGTTAAACCGCGTTTTTCCTTTTTTGGTACACTGCATCTATCTTTCTTGCAATTCCTTCACTTCCCCAGAAACATTGCCAGTTTCCTCTTTCCTCTCCCCTCACAAGTGGCATTTTTCACCTCTAGATTGCAGCAAGTGATACCTGCACTGAAATTCTAAAAAACAAACTACAGTTATCATCAGTACTGTGTGGGAAGTGTTATCTTTCTAGTAAGTGCGAAGGGTGTCAGTACAGATTACTATGCTAAGAGCTGTATTGCCATAGCACACACTTCATTTAGATATGTGTAATAGCATTGTTGCCACACACCAGGTCTGGGATGGTGATGTATTCCCACTATTTTTCTGACAGTGTTGTTTTCAGCCTTCTCCTCAGCAGGTGTCTGCTTTGCGTGTGAGCATGTTTCTCTATATTTATCCATTTCTACAGTTTGTACAGTAATTTTACATAAACATGCATTCAGTAAATCTGTAGCAATCGAGCAGGTACAGAATGGTGGATATATTAGACTAACAATTTAATTCAGGAAGTTAATAAAACAGAATGGTTCAAACCTTCTAACAGCAAGTATTTTATACAGACTTTGAACAGAGGATAGAAGACACTTCTTTACACAATAGAGAGGGTATGGAATGGGTTGCCTAGCAATATTGTTTATGGTGGATTATTGGGATACTTTGAAACCTGACAAAGTTTTGAGAACCATCCCCTTATAAAAGTTCACAATAAATTTGCACAGTAATTTTTCAGTTTTCCTATGCTTTTCCTATGACTATACTATGCATTTACCATAGTTGACAATGGTTTTCTATGCTTTTTAAAATTTGCTATAAAACCTATACCTTGCCTTTCTTGTATTGTGCTTTATTACACTCTGCTATGCTTTTACTATGGTAAACTTTCATAATGGACTACTAGGAACTAAAGTTTCTTATATTCATAAATACCTATCAGAAACAGTCAAGAATAGTACCATCAAATATAGCCATTGTAATAGAAATACATGTAAAAAGAAAACTACTGAATTACCGTACATGCTGTTATGAGCCCCTGCCAATATTAACTTGAAATAAGGCTTCCAGAAGTTTGTTATTTCTTCACCGGATGATTTGAAGGTCGTGTGGGTTCAGCCCAGAAGCTGCAGCTAACGCAGCTGGGGTTTATCAAACATACATGAGCCAGAGCTGGCTGGCAGTCTGCCCAGAAGGCAGAGGAAATCCTACTGTCTTTGGTTAAGACAAGAAATGCCATAGAGAGTAGTACTACTACTGGAGAGGAGACACACTTCTGAGAAAGTTAAAACTTTGTATTATTTGCATGCAGTGCAGTCCAGACCACGAGATGCTCTTAAGCCACTATAATTATTTGTTTTAATTTTATATATATATATATATATATATATATATATATATATATATATATATATACACACACACATACACACACACACACACACACACACACACACATACAGTGCCTTGCAAAAGTATTCAGAACCCTGACCAATTCTCTCATATTACTGAATTACAAATGGTACATTGAAATTTCATTCAGTTTGATATTTTATTTTTAAACACTGAAACTCAGAATCAATTATTGCAAGGTGACATTGGTTTTATGTTGGGAAATATTTTTAAGAAAAATAAAAAACTGAAATATCTTGCTTGCATAAGTATTCAACCCCTGTGCTGTGGAAGCTCCCAGTTTGCACCGATGAAAGAAATTGCGCTAACGAGGACACAATTACCTTACGATTGGCCTCCACCTGTGAACCATTAAAGTTGCTGTCACATTTTCTGGGTAAAAACCCTACTGTTGAAGGATCATTGGTAAGGCTGTGAATCTGAAAGAAAACAAAGACCAAAGAGCATTCTGCAGAAGTTAGAGATAAAGTAATACAAATGCATAGATTAGGTAAAGGGTACAAAATAATATCCGTTTGGATATTCCAGTGAACACAGCTGGATCAATAATCAGGAAGTGGAAGCTGCATCACACCACCCAGTCACTGCCAAGAAAAGGCCGTCCCTCAAAACTCAGCACTCAAACAAGAAGGAGACTTGAGAGAGAAGCCACAGAGAGGCCAACAATCACTTTGAAGGAGCTACAGAGTTCAGTGGCTGGGAGTGGAGCAATGGTGCACCAGTCAACCATATCAAGAGCTCTGCATAACACTGGCCTGTATGGGAGGGTGACAAGAAAGAAGCCGTTACTCAAAAAGTACCATCTAAAAGCACGTCTGGAGTTTGTCAGAAAGCATAAGAGTGACCCAGCTGCGGTGTGGGAAAAGGTTTTGTGGTCAGATGAGACCAAGATAGAGCTTTTTGGCCAAAACTCAAAGTGCTATGTGGCGCAAACCTAACACTGCCCATGCCTCAAGACACACCATCCCTACAGTGAAGTATGGTAGTGGCAGCATCATGCTGTGGGGATGCTTCTCATCAGCAGGGACTGGGCATCTTGTTACAATTGAAGGAAGAATGGATGGAACAAAATACAGGAAACTACTGCAAAAGAATCTGCTTCAGTCCTCTAAAAAACTGAAGCTTGGGAGGAAATTCACCTTTCAGCAGGACAATGATCCCAAGCACAAGGCCAAAGCAACATTGGAGTGAATCAAGAACAAAAAGGTGAATGTCCTACAGTGGCCGAGTCAAAGTCCTGATCTCAATCCCATTGAGAATCTGTGGCACTATTTGAAAATTGCGGTCCACAAGCGTCATCCAACCAACCTGAACAACCTGGAGCAAATCTGCCAAGAAGAATGGGCCAAAATCACTCCGACACTGTGTGCAAAGCTGGTACATACTTACCCCAAAAGACTTAAAGCTGTTACTGCAGCAAAAGGTGGCTCTACCAAATATTAATGTGTGGGGGTTGAATACTTATGCAAGCAAGATATTTCAGTTTTTTATTTTTCTTAAAAATATTTCCCAACATAAAACCAATGTCACCTTACAATAATTGATTTTGAATTTAAGTGTTTTTAAAATATCGAACAGAACGAAATTTCAATGTACCATTTGTAATTCAGTAATATGAGAGAATTGGTCAGGGGTCTGAATACTTTTGCAAGGCACGGTATATATATATATATATATATATATATATATATATATATATATATATATATTATATATATATCGGCCTTGAACAAGAGACTAAAGAGTTCTAGGTTATTGTTTGTTCATACACATGCACCTAGAAATCATATCATTTTACTGGCAGCTCCTGAAGCTCTATTAGTTTGAGTTCAAACTAGACACTCAGCATGGAACACACTCAGAAGCAGTGATTATCACTTGTATATCATTACTGGTATATCATTCTCAGCCAGCTCCTCCAAAGGTTAGCCGGTCAAAAGATTTAGTGTAGTATTCTAACCCAATGTGAGATGATACACTGAGCATTTTTGATGATGGTTTAATCAGTAATACATATAATACCTTTAAAATGCCACAAAACCAAGAATACAGTATTATGTTATATATGTACTGAATATATATGTTTCTTAAGCCAACCAATCTGCAATAAGAACTAATGCACTTGAGAACTAATGGGATAGGCAAGTGCCTGGGGGCGTGAATGTCATTATCAGGGACCATAGCCAGTGCAGGCAGTAACTTAATTAGATGTGATGCAGCACTTCAACAAAACCGCCACTGGTTGTGACCTCTGCCAAGAGCCGGAGAAATCCAGACAAATGAACCTGAAGTCCTTTTTTTTTTCTCCGGGCCTTCTGTTGCAAAGTTTCAGATAAAATATGACAAGACTTTGCTGCATGACTTCGGCATAAATCCTCCAGATGAAACATTGAAATTGCTGCACGCAAGGCTAGTTGGGATGCTGCTCTGTCGCAATGCTAGTTTGCCACTTACAGAAGATGTGAAGAAAGGCAAATGTAGTCTCTTGAACAAAAGGTTGTAAGGTGTGTTAGAGCACGTACACAGCGAGAGGGGTTAGTGGGAAGAAGATGAATAAACTATGCACACCCCGCCCTTATGAGTTTGAAGATATTTAATTGAAATGAAACAGATAATCAATTTCTGTAGTTCCATAAAGAAAAAGGGAAGGTCAAATTTCAATGAAATCCCTGTCATTTGGGAACTGTTTCTTAAGACACAAGGCAGATGAAGATGAAGGTCATGCAACTTAAGTTCTCATCATATTTTCTCCTTGCATTAGGAAAGGCTGCTACTAACCCTTATCCCCACATAGAATAATAATAATGAACGTTTCTGAAAAGACAGAACAGTATATGCAGTTCCTAATTCCAAATGATAATAAAATCAATTTTTAGAAGTCTGTTATGACGAGCATGTGCCTGCATAAGATTTCAAATGAGTAGAACCACAGAACAGGGAAGCAGTGTGTCATAAAGTGGAACTACATTTTTGGATTGAATCCACCACTGTATATTTCTTCATGTGAGGCATAACAGTGCAATTTTAATAAAACCAGCAAAATATACTTACAGTAGAAACCTTATGGCATGATCAATGCAATCATTGTAGCAGCATAACCCATAGCTCTCAAAAGGTAAATGTAAGGAATGTTTATGCTGAAACTCAACTGTAAATACACATGGCTGACACTGTTTATTTCCAACTCGTAGCCTACTGTTTATCCTTCATTCCCAGAACTAGTAGCTGAGATCATATTACCTTGCCTGTGACTGGTAAAAAAAACTTCAGAGTAACCCTTTGGGATATTCTAAAGGAAAATATTCCCACAGGGTAATTTATACATCATAATCAACACTCTCAAATGCATACCTACAGAAACTCAGTCTCATGGCTGTTAAAAATAAATGAACAGAAGTTTGAACACTCAGATATGTTGAAAATGTAAACTTGACGTCACAATCTATTCAATGTAAGGATCATGACTGCTTGTAAGGTTATGGTGAGAGGTGATTACAGATTATATGGCCGCTGGTCCCGCCTGTTAAGGGGAGAAGAAGCCACGCCCTCTGAAAGAAGAACTGATCTGATGAGGCAAGTATCAGCCGGGTGGACCGTGATGAAGCCACGTGTGTTGTCTGTCCCTGTCCCCCTGTCCCCCCCGGCAAGGGGGCTGCCTGCTTTAAGGTGGAAGTTGGGGAGGTGGAGGGTAGAATTATAACTGGGATTGTCATGGCAACGCCCAGGTGAATTTATATAGGAATGATCTAATGGGCAATTATTCAATAATCCTAGAGAGAGTAATCATTTAATAATCCCTTTAAACCGTTACAAAATCTGAATGTTTTACTAAACTGTTGAATAGAATATCACCCCTTTGTTTGGAGTGAACCTCCACGTTTTACATAGAAAAATGGTGCAATATATGAATAAAAAAGCAGGATCTTTTAGAGAACACAGTTAAAATACAGATAGTGGTACAGTAGCTTTGCCCTGAAGACAGGGATTTTTTCTTCTTTTCATAAAGATGCTATAAAGCTGTATGCGGCAGCTGTTGTGATGGTCTGTGACTATTATATGTCAGTGTTTGACTGCTAAACTGCAATCACAATGATATCCCAGAGGGGGTGTTTAACAGGCCCTGTGCAAAGCCACCTCGTCGCAACTAGGACTGTTTAAGTACTCCTTTATCGCCATCTCATGTAAGCAAGCAAGTACTACTTTGCATCCATAGTGACTTTAAACAATACATTACATACTGAAATACATTCATTTTGAAGTGCTTTTCACTTTTTCTCTGCATGAAAACAGGCACACACGGTATATAAAACCAATGTTAACAATGCATTACGCCCGCATACTCCTGAAAGCCTGATTTCACCATTCAGTTTAGTTGGTTGGTTTATCATCGCAACGGCTTTCAACAATGACCACAGCTTCTTCTGAATGGCCAAGAGCAATGGTACCGAACAAGTGCCATTCATTTCTAATCTTTTCTCCTTTTGCTTCAAATATCTGTTTACAAATGCTGAAAAAGAACATATTGAGAAAACCAAAAGCAATATTATCAGGCTTTGGAAACCTGAATGAAGTAAAAACTGAAACTCCTTCAGTATGAAACAGTGGAATCTCATGTTATCGACATTGGCACAGCAACTTTCTTGCAGGTCCCTTCTCATTCCTCAGTCATGGTTTTGTTTTCTAGAACTTATTTCTACTGTCACTCCATATGCAATGGCTGTTTCACCTGAAACATGGATCTCTCTTTTCTGCACAGGACTTTAGGATCCTACAAACTTTTGTGATTTTTGGGATGAAACTATTCTAAACTGTAATTAGGTTTTCTTATATTTATTTTAAAGGGAACAATAAAAATGTATAATATCAGTAATTCTTATAATAATGTATTTGCTAAGAATGTGTGAGGGGCTAGGGGCCGGTACAGGCAATAATTTTTTATAAATTTAAAGAAATGTTTAAAAAAAAAAAGTTTGCTTTTTTTTTTTTTTTTAAGTGCCTTTCATTAAAAGTGTAATGTAAAAGAAAATACATAAATAAAATCAAAGAAACAAATTCTCTTCATCTGAATTGATGCATGGGTGTTAGCCACTTATAACAACTCTAACATCAGGGGGAAAACTGAGAACTGCCTACAGGTTGAAAATAACAGACTGTAACTGACTCCCTCATTGTCACAATGCCAAAATAAAGTCTGTCCCTCAAAAACACACTTGAGATTAATTAACGGAAATAATGTACTGTGGGTTTTCACTGTTTTCAAGCATACCTAAGAATGTCTGTACAACCTACTGCAGAAAGTTATTTTAAACACATTCTGTAAAGTTTGAAGAAAAATGATATTGTTTAGTTTTCTAGATCTTATTTCCACTTTAACATGCTACCCTACTGTAGATTCACTCCATGTGAAACTGGTATTTGGCCATTATTCATTAAGATAGTTATTCAGGCAAGTTATAATTGCAAAAACCCTATGATTCAGATAAAAATCTAAAAACATATTTAAAAAATCATACATTTATTGTTTAGCAGACGCTTTTACTCAAAGCAACTTACAGAGACTTGGGGGTGAATTATACAATACAATAGGACTTCGGTTTTATGTCTTATCCAAAGGACAGAGCACCAGGAGGTTAAGTGATTTGCTCAGAGTCACACACACAGTGAGTCAATGGCTGGGATTGAACCTCCTGGTAACAAGCCCCTTTCTTTAACAACTGGACAACCAAACTACAGTCGTTTGCTGTGAAAACCCAAACCCCCAAAATTGTATGTCAATGGAAATCCATTTTCCCATTTCAGTAAAACAGATGTCGTATCAGAAGGATTTCAGAAAGGTGCTTTAAAATATATAAAACAGCATTGGTTTTACAGTGAGCAGCTGGTGCCTGAGTGACTGCTTATATCGTCAAGAGCTTCAGACTGAATGCACTTGTATTTCTCAAAACAGACCTACAGTATCTATTATCCTATGCATTGCTCATCTGTCTATTTAAAATTGTCCAGCCACCCAAGAGAAAAATCAACACTAATTGATTTAACAATCTTACTTGTCAAAAGTGGGATACATTCTCCTGACACTGCGGGGTTAATGGCAGTTGTGGACAAATAGATTTCTTTGTTTACACAGTGTTAACACAAATCCTGTCTTTCAAAGGACACACAGTGGACTGGACTGCCTGGCAGTGTGAGTTCTCACACATAAGACAGATGATGCATACAAGAGTTTTAACACTGATAAAAACAGTGCACTAGTAATTTCTTAATTGCAGTAACATATGAGACATTTGCAGTACCAGTGCAAGTTCTGTTTATATGGATTTGGATGCTTTCTTGTTCCCTTTTCATATGAAAAAGCTCTTTGGATGTAACACTTGAAAAAATAAACCAGGGAGCAATTACTTTATCATACATTGGGTTCAATTTTACTTCACATATACTTGAGGGAAAAAATGTTGTTTAAAATAACGTGTACACAAGATATAACAACAGCTATTGTTGTGATACCATTAGTAGAGAACCACTGCATTGTTACTAAGATAGTGAAAAATGGAAAATTTACATGTTACAGATGACTTTGAGCAAAGGGACCATTAAATGAAAAGAAACAGTTAGAAGAGGAACACTGTTAATGGCTGAAATATAGCAACATAGACTGAGAGAAAGACAATATGATACAGTCTAATTTTTCAGCCTGACAGGTAACCCAGTATTTAATCTGTCAGCATTAATCACAGGTCTGGTATTAGTTCCTAGGAAGAAAATTCTCCATATGAGGGCAGGAGTTTATTTCCAAAGGAGAAGTCTTGTGTCTCCACAGAATTGAGCTCAGTCGGACAATGAAACCGTGATCATTATTCACCGAGTTCTTTGGGATTTGCAACACACAGGCCCCTTCCTCATACATGCTTATTAACAGCTGTACTCTGCTGTGTGGCATCAGCAAAACATTCTCCCTGTCCTTTCCTGCAATGCTGTGCTGCACGCCAGCCCTGACAGTTTGTGTTGTGCTTGTTCTGAGGATGAATAAATGTTAATTGTCCACCACACACACAATTCTGACATACTGTAGCACTTCTTTACTGACAGGATTTTTTTGTTGTTGTTGTTTTCAGCCCTTGAAAATAAATGTATCATCACAATAATAATAATAATAATAATAATAATAATAATCATAGAATATACTTAAACCAGCTTAACAGCTACTTGGGAGATTGTTTGAAAATACGTTTTTATTTGAAAGTGAAAATAGTCATAAGAATTCTTCTCTACAGATGTATTTAATGCAAGTTTGTCTTTGTACATACAACAATACAACTGTACTATACAGTTGCAACTGAATTAAGGCCTTCTAAAGAGGGTAGTACCATCTAGTAATTCCCTTCTTGGTATGTTAAGTGCCCTCGGTTTTGCCTCAGGATGTTTACTTACCTAAAGCGGGCATTACCAGATGGTAGAGACCACTTCATTGGCTCTGATTGTTTACATAGGTCGTTATAAGCATTGGATGGTATAATGGGTAGTATTTTTGTATTGGAGGCACAAAAGGGATTTGGTAGTTACAAATATACATTTCCTAATTTGTAAAAAAGGTTGTTTTTTCAAAACACTACCAATACCGGGAAATAATATAAATGGTTTTGAGGTTACTTCCACTGTATTGAAAGCACTGACTAACTGTCGACATAAAGTCTGTAATTCAATGTTCTCATAACAACTCTGGAAAGGTGACCTACTTTCATACGAGCCTTTCACCACCAGTGAGAATTTGCACAACACCTGCAATAAGACAACAGCCAAAATCTGCATAGCTGTTTCTCACATAGTGCCGTTTCGCTTGATTTGGTTCCCCTTGCAAATGCGATATATATATAGAATGTTACAAGTGGGTAACCATTGCTAGCCTTATACCAATGTATTGCATATGTAAATGCGTTGAAAAATACCATTGTGAAACATTATTTGTCCTTGTGGTGACTGTTCTGGTGCTGCAAGTGGTCCCTAACAGCATAACATGGTAATATGGTGACAATGTTCCCAACAGTTCTAATATGTGGCACTGGGATTTTAGTGATATACCAACACTTACACTGCTAAGAACCTACTGTTTAACTTGGGTCAAAACAGAAACATCCAACAAAATAAACCGGGAAGCAAAAGGAACCATTGTATTGAAACCAGGGGCATCATTTCTAACTAAACAACGCTTATTTGTTTAGGTATCCACGCAGGGTTAAAAGGCGAGTTGTTATTTCTGCGAGAAGTTAAAAGACTTAAAAGGAAAGTGTTCATACTTTGGGATATCGGAAGTGCAGCGACTAGCCTGACATTAATGTAACGCTGTTGAATGAAACATTTTCTTTTTTCTTGCCAAAAGCTGCAGTGCTACTCTGTTTTTTTAAATTTGTTTCAGTGTTTTAATATGGAGAGGTGTGCCCCTAAATGCATTCTTTGCCTTGCTACCCCCTCCCTGCCACCTTTTGTGACGAGTCGCCTCTAGTTGAAACATACCCTTAAAAATAGATGTATGCAGGAAAAGTATGTTACACCCTGTCAAATAGCATGCTAATCTTAAAGATCACATAAAAACAAATACAAAACTGTATGTGTTGTGCATGCATCTAGAGAATACAAATATAGTACTGTCTCATCTATACACCTTTTAACTGCAGATTAAATAAAGACATATGGAGATGAAAAACGTACTACAAGAGAGACATCTAGTGGGGAATTAACAATATTTATAAAACAACCTCCATAAATTGCAGTGGAACTAAAACTGAAATTCCTGTTTAAGATAATTAACAGAACCTTGAAAAATGTGTGATGGGTTATGATTATGATTAATATTGTTAAGATTAAGGTATATTTATTATTTTAAGATACCGTTCAATGAACAGCACAATACATCTAATTGATTTGCAGATAGATATAGATAGATATAAGATATTTTAATTTGTGTAAACTTCCAATGAGCTAACACATTTGTTAACATACCGGTATTGTGTATCATACTCGTTTTAGAAAAGACATAGCCAGAACAAGACAGAACACTTTACACAGTAACCATTAATTTAAGCATTCATTCATTCCATTGGTATCTGCTGATTCTGAAAGTTTACAAACTGTAGTTATTGATAAATCCATCTTCTTTAATTCTTGCACTGCCGTGTGACATGAATTTGGAACAGGACAGTCTCCCAGAAGTTCAAACACATGCCTACAATAAACAGGGTTTGTTTTCAAAAGAGAAGAATTTGAATTCTCTCCAGATTATTTATGGTAAAGACAAACAAGCGGAACAAATCACTTACTAGACAGCATCTGTTCTAGCATTATTTATACTATGTGACTATGTAAACAAAATGCTTCTTATCCTGGGTATTTTAAATTGAATGCTAAATGAATTATACAGCTGCATCTTTATCTCATTGCTCTTATCAAGTTTCAACATTCTTCAACTGATCAAACTAATTCATCAATAAGATGTGCTCTGTTCTAAAGAATAGTAAAACAGATTTTCACAGATAAGGAAAAAAAAAAGTTTCATGAAATTGTTGTATTACCTCCGATGTTGCTGGCTTTATTCCTTTTTTTTTTTTTTTTTTTTAAATCACGACAAGCAAATAACAATTTTAAAATGTTAAAAAAACTGCAGTAGATTGAACAAGAAAATGCATAGACAATATAGAGACAGAGAGAGAGAGAGAGAGAGAGAGATCACACTTCTTTAAGACACAGGAAATGGTACTTGCCATCAGAATGGCTGATGCAATAAAAGCAATTGACAAGAAAGCAGGTACCTAGCAACCTGGTTTTCAAGATGGAAACCTGCAGTGATTAAATATTTGCAACAGAGACATTGCACTCATCTACTACAACAATACTGTGTAACTGTTCCCATAGTTACCTAGAGCTTCCCTGACTTGAAGCTGCTAGTCACTGGAAACCTGTTGGTATTTACTCACAGAACAATCCCTTAAGAAATAGTACGTAAACAGGTAGCGATCAAACTACTTTGTAGGTCTACATAATATCTTCAGGGATGCTGTCATGGTAACTAAAATACAGCAGATTTACTGTCCTATTCTAGTACAAAGAAACAGCAGCTTACTGGTGAAAGAAAAAAGGAATAAAATATAACTAACCATGACCCACACAAAGAAACACAAAAAAAAATTTAAAAAATAGTTTACCATCAAAAAAAAAAAAAAATCCTGTGTTCAAAAATGATCATGGCATAAAGTGTAATATATTTAATTTTCAAAAAATAAATATTTAGAAACACTGTATTATATAACTCAAGTATCAAACACAAAGCATTATTTTGCAAGCAGTTGTAGTTGTAACAATATTGCGTACCCCCAGAGTATGTATAATCAAGCTCAATGCTTTTGACAATTACATAGCACATTATGACCACCCTGCTCGTCAACACACCTATGGTTTCTCTGATGGTTTACAAAATAATTTAAATGTATTCAGAGAAGAGGGAAATTAATGTTATTCTTAGTCTTATATAGTATTTTAGTCTTACAGAGGGTTGCCATGAAATCTCTGTATGTGTCAAACTGCACATTGCAGTAATAGGTGGACCTTTGAAATAACAGTATTGAAGGCGGTGTGTCATTGGTGAATCAGGCCCTTTCAACACTTAAAACCTCAAAAGTCCATATAAAACAGAAAACTGCATGTGCAGTCTACGAAAAAACTGCCCTGAACACAGTAGACTAGCCCCAGTCTTGGGTATGCCCAAAAATTATGTACAATGTATATGATAAAAAATGAGGAGGCTGTGTGGTCCAGTGGTTAAAAAAAAGGGCTTGTAACTAGTAGGTCCCTAGTTAAAATCCCGGCTCACTGCCCGACTCATTGTGTGAGCAAGTCACTTAACCTCCTTGTGCTGTCTTTCGGGCGAGATGTTGTAAGTGACTCTGCAGCTGATGCATAGTTTACACACCCTAGTCTCTGTAAATTGCCTTGGATAAATACATCTGCTAAATAAACAAATAATAATAATAATAATAATAATAATAATAATAATAATAATAATAATAATTACTTTACAATGTTCCTCCATAGTTTAGTCAGTGCTTCATGCTTTGTCAGAGAAATCTTGTTCACAGTTTGTTTAAATTCCCCAAAGAGTTTTAACCAAAGGGAAACAAAAGTACCAAGTGTGCACACTCCAGCAACAGTAGGAGGTTATAAATGGCTGATTTTCCTTATGGCACTTTACAGAAAAGCTAACTTAGGGAGTTCATAATTACATGTTTTCCTTTTATGCAGGTTTGGGAGTTACTGTCAGTAAACACAGCCTCAAAGTATCTACTCACTCTGACCACAAAACAAGTGTCACCTTGACTATTGATAACCTTAAATAACGCATATACTGCATATTTAAACTAAATGTAGAATTCAGAAAGACTTAATTTTTGGGAGGAAAGGTGAAGGGATTAAAGGGAAACACGAAATAAACATTGTATCAAGCTTCTAGTACTTTGTTGGCTCCGGGCAATTGTGAATATACTGCATGGGGTTGCTAGAGAATGGATCATAGAAATGCCGGGATTGCTAATTGTAGCCTGCCTGGGAATTACCAGATACCCAATAACAAGTCTGGGTTTTCAATAATAATAATAAAACAAAAATACAAAAAAAATACAAACTAAACAGCTGAATCCACTCGCTTGCAATGCACGTTTGTGGCAGATGAATAAGCAACTGGATTCTTGAATCATTAGGTTTTCCCGCAGCCATCTTAGTCCACATCAACCAAACCTACCAATTTACCTGTCAACCCAATTTTCATATGATTCCAGGCGACAAGTCTCCCGCGACCACACAGGGGGCAATTTAAGCAACAGATACAGTACTACACAGAACCCACTTTAAGCAACAGATACAGTATTAAAATAACAATAATAATAACAATAATAATAATACTTTATTTACTGAACTTTGTAAGTACATCATGTCAGCATAAAACTTGTTATACTTTTCAATTGCAAGGTGCAGATAGTGTGGCTTATCACTCTTTCTCATGGTCCGGTAACACTGAGCTATCACTGTCACATCATCATTCCCTGACACCACAAACTTCACTCCACGGATGTATCCATTAATGAGAAAATAATATCCTCACACTTTGCAGCGTCGGGAGATGGCGGCATCACAAAAAAAGCCAAGATGCTTGTCCAAGGTCCTGCGGTTGCTAGGGGAAACTAGGAGGGGCAGGAGCATAGCCCCATTCCGGGATAGGTTTATTGCTGACCCTCCAAAAACTTGGCACCTCCTCTTGCAATGGTCGAAGCATTGTAGAAGCGAGTAAAGCCTCAGGATGGCTGCTGTGGTATACTTTCTGATGCGGCGACGCTTGGCTCTTGTTGAGGGCTGACAGGAAAACCTTTGAAGGAGAAGGGCAAGACGGAGAAGACCCTGCATATTCAAACCCAGGGTCACTTTGTTTGGGATGCCAGAGGATGCAGTGGTAAGGTGTTATCATTTCACTCGCAGGTCATCCTAGACTGAATAGCTGAATTTCACCTTTTCATCACCTGGTTGACTATTCTCCTGGTAACACCAGCAACATTGACTTTCTCCACTATAGAGGATCATTTGGCCTCTTTGGTAGCATAACTGATGTTGGCTGAAGCTTTTCTAAATAACTCACTTTAATGATGAATGACCTCAGCCGTATCCTCCTCAGAAAACCTCTTTTCTTTTCCACGTGCCAAGAGGACTTTGCTGCCATATCTTTTTGTTTGGTTTGATTTTCATTTTCCACAAATCTCATAGAGTGCCTGCTGCTCTCTGCACTCTGGGCTGTGTGCAGCTGCTAACTAGCCCAATGCACAGACGGTGCTCATTGGAACCCTCATTATCATGATTGCAGCTGTTGAGTAATTTGCATTGCTCTTAAGCTTACACAAGCCGCAGTGCAAAATGATTTGGATTTTGCAGTCATATAGTGTTTAAATTAGTGAGTAAGTTAGTCAATGACCCAAAACCTTCAGTGGATCACTGCCACAGTGTAACAAACACCTCACTATAACAGGGAAATGTCTGGATCTCAAACAGAAACGGCGTCATTAGCCTCTACATTTTCCATTAAATGTAGAATTGTTACTTCTAAGTATATGGTACTACTGTGAAGAGAACCACAAGCTGCTGTTCAGCCAGACATGAAAAAGCCATTAAACACTGTACAATAAAGGTGTAGAAAGGTACTCCATCAGATCCAAAGCTTAAAACTGGCAACATTATAAGTAAAAGAGAATTAGTTTTCATCAATGTGTGATGCTATTCACACAATCCCATGGGTGCCTTTTACTGTAAGTTGTTTTGGCAATGTCTTAAGCAGTGAAACTAATTGCACAAGAGACATCAGCTCTCTGACTAACAAGACAATGAGAGTTCAGTGCTTGTCCACATTTCTCATTCATTAAGTCCCAACCTTGACCACTCAATAAAAGAAGGGTAGAGTCCTTTCTGTGTTGATTGAATACAAGGCCTCTTTCCTGCAAAGGCAGCTGAATGGCTCTGTGTTGTGTTCAGCTGTGTGGTGGATTTTGTGATGTTAGTCACAGTCCACTTGGGACTAGCTGAGACCACCCAGCCTTTATCTCAAGTCACCAAGGGTGTCATTATTCCCAGCAGAAATATGTCTAGCATTGGTCCGCAATAATAAAATTAAAGAAACTACATTTCTTACCTGTAGCAAATTACTGTATTTAACAGAACTGGCAAAAAAAATAAAATTTCAAGCAGCTCTTTGTGTACACAAAGTTCTTACTTGGATTTAAAAAGCACATATTAAATCAAGGAAAACACTATACATCTTTATTATAACACCTATATTAACAATGACTACACTTAATATTTAATACCTGTCAAACTCTTCTAATGCTCAACCCTCTAGTGTCTGTCATTGTGATTTAATACTGCCTCCTTAACACAGCACATTACAATAACAATAATCAAAAACAGACATAGATGATGTTTGTTAAGCATCCTGAGGACTGGCCAGGTGCAGTGGATTTTACAGTACGGTGCATTTTCCCTGTTTTGATGCAATGACAGAACTTAATTGCAATAACATACCATAAGAGGAAACTATAAAGCAGTTTTCTGCATTATACTTCTGCCAGGTTCAACATAAACATGGAATTCAGACACTCAACATAACATGTATTTTAGTGCTCTCTCTTTTAAGAGATCCATAACATTTTCTGGAAAGAAAACAGTAGTATTTATAGTTAATACATTGTCCTTAGCCAATAGTACGAGACACTGCAGAGATCAACAGAAAACTGCAGCTTGAAGAGAAAGATTTCTTTGTGACCCTGTTCTCCCCTTATGCTTCAGAGACCTTTCTCCTTAACGCAGTGGGAAGTAACCTTTCTGCCCTGAGTGATCAAGTTCCAGAAACTGACTGTTTCATTAGAGGGGTGTTATAATCTCAGCCTGGCCTTGCAAATATGATATTTTATTACAGAGGCTCAACAAGCATTTCAACAATCTGCTAGTCATGTGCAAGGCTGCCAAGTTTACATTTTTTTGTAAACTACCTGCAGTAAACTAAACGGAAGTTTAAATCAATCTGTAAGACGTGTTATACTTAATTTTTATTTTGAAACATGCTATACGGTAATAAACTAGGTTAAAGAAATCTGTTTGCAAGCCAAGCTTTCAGTTAGTGTTGAACCTGTAAGGTGAAATTGTCTCCACCCTTTCAATGACTTTTTTCCTGCTTCCCCTTTTAACCGACATGCTTTCAGCCAGTAACATGCTTTAACCCAGAAGACACAGCTGAGGTGAAATGACCCAGGAAGTCCAAGTGCAAACTGATCATCCAAGAATAAGGTATAGAAACAGAGAGCTTCCTTTAATCTAAAGTAATGCAATATATCATGTTTTAAAATATAAATATATATTTGCTATAACACATGTCTCTTTCAAAACTGCACATTTGAGACTATTAATTAATGCAAGGGTTAAACAGGAAATTGTTTTGTTAGCTGCAGTTACTTTAACAGATGCCATCCTGCTTTACAAACCCTGCGAGACAGGTGAACGACACAGAGATAAATATTTACCCTGAAGACGACAGCCTTACAGCAGACCACAGATATAAAAAAGAGCTGCTCTGTATTCTTGTACCTTTAGACTTTAAATAGAGGTCACTATCAAGTTAATTCCAAGAATTACACAGAAAATAGCTGGTTAGTTGTTATTGCTTAACTAAGTGAAGAGACTCCAGTTATAAACGATTCAAGGGAATAAAAATGTATATTTATTATAGCCTTTTACATAAATAAAATCCTGAGTATGGGAGAATGAACTAGGTTATAACTTGCCAGAAAATAAAGACATTGTTAAAACACTTTTCCTATTTTGGCCTAAGGGGTGCAAGTAATGGCACGGGGGTCAAAGAAGTACAGGAAATTAAAGTGTCAGTTTACAAACACAAGCCATACATGTTTCCGTTAAAAAGCTACTTTAACTTATTAATTTCCTGTAACAGTTAAATATCACACATCACTTTAATAAGATACACAATTCAACCCTAATAGTTGCTGTATTATCAAAAAAAAGAGAGTTTCAAATGATCATTATGTGCAATTAATGTTTAAATGTCAACAGCTACTGTATATCTTGAGTATAGTAACAACACATGACCCTGCGGAACAAGTTTATTGTGTTTGGGGATGTTACAGTGGTTGCTCAATTTTTAGAGCTACAAAAGGTTAAATGAAATCTCTTACAAATTGACAAAGGTAAAACAGGGTTCACAACAGCATGTACCACATAACTGGAAATGATTGGGTTTAATATAAATGACATAATTCCTAATAATCTACAGCTATTTTTGATTTTTTTTATTTAACTTCAAACAGATATTGGATTAGGCTAAAATGCACCATAATATTTGGTTGACTTTAGGAATAGTTTCCTTATTACATCACAAAATACATTTTGATATCCCAAAGAAGCAAGACTTGCAAGTAGGCATTTAAACATAACTAAAATCTACAGCTACAAAATTCTACTCCGACAGCATTTACCTTTTCAGGATCTCCTCCCAGTCTTCATAGGATAAAAGCAGAGAGTAGAACCAGTATAACATATACACAGAAGTCCGTATTGTAAAGGCTATAAAGATTTGTTGCATGTTGTAAAGTTGCCTCCCGATTCTTCACACTGCACAAGAGGTCTTGTTACTTATGTTGCATACCTCTTGGTCCACTGCCTGGCTATCCTGTCATGCTCTGCTCTGTTGGTCAAATACTGAGTGGCTATACTTCCAACCAGAGGATCCGCTGTTTAAAAAAAAAAAAAAAAGATAATAGTTTTTTCTTTTAACAAAAAGCTTTTACTGTGCTTCACCTAGTAAAAAAAATAGATCATTTTGTTCTCTAGATTCTCATAACATTACATGTCATGACAACTGCATGATCAGATGCAGTGTACCTGTAAACATTTATCCAGTTTTTTATTTTTTTTGTTTATGTGCAGATCTACATATTAAATCACACTTTAGACCTCCAACAACATGCAACCCACTCCACACTGCTCTCTAATAACAAAAGAAAAGTGAGAGGAGGCCATTTAGCCCATAAATGGCCTCCCGGTTACAAACAGCTGATTGATCCCATAATACATACAAATACAAGCTTTCACTGTTTATCATATTCAGGACGATCCTCACAGGAGGTGGTCAATGGATATCCTTTCATTTTATAGTAATTATTTTTGCAATTCAATTCAATTTTACACAACAGTATTGGCCTACATTTTCAGAGTGAAGCAAAGCATTCTGAAAATGATACTGACATTATACTGGTTTATTCCTGAAGAAATTATCCCTACTTTATATTGTAAAGAGACACAGCATTTCATTCTGGTCTGACATTAAAATATATCCAACGTAAATATGTGCAAACCTTGAGGAAGCCACAGGAAAATAAACAAACATGATCTTCAGTCAGTCGGTTAAACAAACACAAAATACTTATAGTCTCATTAAAAAGCAATGAACTTGTCATACAGGATATCCACTGGGACAAAACAAGCTAGCTAACAGATTATTTAACTATTTTTGTTACCAGTAGGGGGAGCCAAATCATACAAGGAGAAACGCTTCACTGTACTGCAATTCGTAATTACAGTAATTTAGATGTCAAAGAGAAAATGTCTTAGTAAGTATATACTTACCCTAGGATTACATTTAAATTATCCTTGTAAAGGCTTTTATAATGAACTATGGCAACCGTGTGCAATTATTTAATGATAATGATAGTTATTTGATACTTTAAAAAATTTCTGTTAAGGACAGCAGAATTGTAATTTAATTCCTATGCTTACTGTACAGTGTATATGACAAATGATTTGTTCATGCACAACTCTTTTGTTTCAACTGCAATATAAATTCTGTACGTTTTAAAACAACTACGAGGATTTATATACTTGACACATGGTACCTGTTTTATGTTAATGAAAATACTGGTAAGCCCCAGCTTGATGCAGCAATAAACAAAAGTGCTGCCACATAAACAATTCACACAGTTATGCTTTACACAGTAGAATATGATTTGCTCACCAGGATTGCAATCCGTCAGGAGGGAACAGATAGACAAGAGAACCTTTGAGATAGTCAGAGCAGGGCTCCAGTTGTCTTTCAGAATATCCAGGCAGATAACTCCCTGACTGTTGATATTGCAGTGATAAATCCGAGTGCGGAAAGTGACCTGAAGAAAAACAGACCATTGTGTGTACAACGGAACTTTGTGGAATCCTATGACAGCCTTTATACTGGGAAGAAACCAATATATAATTGACTAAGTTCACAGTTTACACTGTTGGACAGAACCTCCAAGTGCCTCCTTCCCACCCAGATTTAATCTTGCTTAGACCCTGTTTTTAACAGCAAACGAGATGTTGCATTGTGACCAGGGAAATCAAGTTCTTAAAGCTGTAAGTTTAGTCAAAGGGTCATGCTTTTACAGCTTTGGAGGACAAAAGGGGGTGTTGTCTTCATTTCTGTCTCATTCTTACTGCTTACTGGTATATATAGCTGCAAACAAGACAACTGAACTCTCATGGTTTACAAAGCTGCAGCCAATATACAGCAGCCTGTATCAGTTATACACAATGGTGTGATTATTAAGATTAATGCTTTTTTAAATACAAATCACTGTGAACAGAGGCAGACTCAACATTAAATGCATGACTAAAAGAGGAGTTTTCTTAATACAGAGAAGGCTGCAATTTAGAAACAAAATATGTTTAAGCAGAATTTAGAAAGCGGTACTACATGTTTAGTATGTAATTTCTGCTGAAATACTTTCATATCAGGGACCAACTACGAAATAAAAATCTGAATTTTTTCCCCAGTTTTTATTACATTATTACAAGCAGGAACATACAAAGTATCCATTTCTTAAAACATGCCAAGAATACATTTACTTCCTTTACATTTTTTTGTTTGTTTTGCTTTTCTGTTGTAAATGTATACACTGTTAGTTTATTATTATTTTTAATAATCCATAACATATGTAGGCTAAACATAAAACACTATAAGTGTATGTATACTAGTTATTACAGTACAACAAATAAACAAAACCCTAATGTCTCCTTAACATTGCACTTTATAGCGTATTACATTCCTGAATGAATACAAACTCACTTAAAGTATTAGGATTTTGCTATTACAATTTAATTTGATAGGACACCTCCTAATCTGGTTTGTTTAAAAGTGTAACTTTAAATGAATACTGATACATTCACTCAACAACTACAAAGCTCAGGGATAAAGTATTCCCTAAAACTGCATGTCAAAATCTGCTTCTAATTAAATTGGAATGGTGTGGGGGACTCCTGAAACTGTCATACATATTTACTGGTAACAAAAGAATTATCATCTGTGTTTTCAATTAGTTATTCATAGCAAAACACACCCGTTACAAAAGAACACTTCTAATCTAGTTAAATCATATTTTAAAATGTTTGGAAAATATAATTCAAAATTACAGTTTGAATAAGGTAATGTTGAAATGTATGATATATCTGTATTGTATCTTAATAGTATTGTTTTGCAAACATCATGATGACTACTATCTTTAAATTTTTAATTATTTAATTCCTAATTAACTAATTGAGGGTTATGTGTTAATGTATTTAATGGTGTTGGCTTTGTCTGTTCACTACAGCCGCCTGGCTGAACCGTTGCTTTGTTTCTAACTTTGTTCTTTTTAAATAATAAATAAAGAATGGAAATATGATCTACAATCTATTATTATGGTGTCGCATTTCATCTTGCATCAATTATTAAATCATATATTAACAATGGCTTGCAAACAAAATTACATCATAAAAGATTGTGTGTAAACAAAGCTACTGACAGTGTGAAAACAGGAACCCAAGATCAAAGCTGCACACTACACAAATATGTGGCTTATTAAAATACAGTACAGTAGGGAGACAGTTCTGTACTTACCTTTGGTGGTTTAAAGGGGTAGTCAGTGGAAAAAGTAATATCCAGAAAGAAAACTCCTCCTTCATACACTGAACCTGGGGGCCCCAGGATGGTAGACCGCCATTCGTATACATTGTCTCCTTTTGGACCAGCACTAAAACAAAAAAAACGAAAGAATACTTCATCATCACCATTAATAAAACATTCAGTGGACTTGAACAGTATTTCTACTTATGCAGTAAAGAGATAAAAGAAATGGGACTGGTTTCAAACAGATGCATGGACTCAGCATACAGAATGTATACTTTTATATGAACTACCTTACAGATAGGGTTTCAAATGTTTTGAAAAATGTATTCACGTATTTCCTTCTTGAAGTCATACAGTACATACATGATCTACAAAATTGTAGATCACAAAAGCCAGTTGTCCAACTACATTACAAAAACAGTAAGAAATTAATAAAACTGTGAGCCTCTCAACTTAGTGTATACTCACAGATGACTTGCCAGCTTTTGAAGGGGGGAAATTATTGAATATGTTGCCAATATGTAGTACTCTTTTTAGTAACAACGATCAGGTACTGTACATCACACCCCAATAATTCTCATCACACTTTTCATTGGATTTGTTAGGCTCAAGCTTTCTCTAAAAGAGGCTCACCAAAGCAGCATTCATGTCATTCCTGTTTCAACTTCTTGATAATAACTGTATCTCTCTAAATACATCAACACACTAACAGTTCCCTACACTGTTACTGAAGTGCAGGTAAGGTATGTCAGAAAGCATGACTGATGCCAAGTCCTTACATCGCATTTATTACACTGATGACCAGCTTTCCCTTTAAGGCTAAAAAGCGTGTATTTTTCGTAGTAACTGGCAACAACCTTCTTACTCAGTTTACTAACTTTCGCAAGTTATTATAATAAATATCAACCTCAAACCGAGACTCCAGCCTCTTGATGTAACAAAGCATTCCTACAAAACATTAACATAAGCATATTTGTTTCTGTCTTGCAGCTGATTATCTGATGCCTTCTATAAAATGCACGTCACATTAGTGCAGAGTTCGCTCGGGCACCAGCGAATCAAGGGTGGGCGAAGCAGGCGTCTGGCTAGTGTCTCTATAGAGAGTTCCATGTCCATTTTTTATTTTTTTTATTTTTTTGCGAGTTTATTTATCATGTGACTTCACTCCATGTCTCTTCTGAAACTCAACATGGGGGCTGCACCAACGAAGAAAGAAAAAGCAACGTTTCAGTAAGACAGAGCTAAAATAAATCTGATTATTTATATGAGGATGGTATTCTTAATGTTTTGCTGCAATTCGTGTGATCATGTACGAGTCAATACCATTAAATATCATAATGCCAGTCATAAATAAAGCAAATAAAATGGCAACAACAGCAAAGCACTGCATTCTATGCTGAAAAACTAAGACCTAAGGTACAGCGCTCAAGGCAGAGCTTTCCTGAAGTAAGCTAAATTAATTGCGTGTTTCATTATTGTTTAGTTTATTTCATTCCAAGCCAGCTGCTCAAAGCTATTTTTCAAGCTATACACTCCTTAAAGGAAATTGATCACTTTGCTGTGTAAAGGACTTAGTCTCTACACTACACACCGTTGGTTTCATTAAGACATTTTGTCTGGAGACGCACCTCTTTTTATATCTTGCAAATAACACTGCAGAATTAGGAAAGAAACAATTGAGAGGATTAATTATGTGTTTACATTAAAAGGGGCGCTATTATAATTACAATCGGGTAATGCATAGCAGTGAACCTGTTTTAGAGCAACGAGTCAGTCAACATGCCTTTATCAGTGTTTCATATTTTACCCTGGTTATTATAATGCCAGTAAAATGCTAAACTTAATTTGTGGAGTACTGTACACAGGATTACTCTCACATGACATTGCTGGACTGTTACTAAACTGTTTCATATTTATTATTGTTATTGTAAATGCTAGCAATAAGCTTAACAGGTCTTTTCAAAACACCTTTATTTGTAGATTGAACTACTGTGTTAGTGGAAGACTGTAAATATGACTGTCACAACTGTGCTGGACATTTGGTTTTCTGGACTATTGTAATATAATTCTTATAACAGGTTTGAATTTTCTTCAGAAGCTTTGCTTACTATTACTGCAAGAAGAGTGATTAAAAAAAAAAAAGAATTGTGGTAATATTTATTAAATTTACGTATTTTAACTAGCAACATTATATTCATGTTCAAATGCCATATTTAACTATTAATATGTTGGGAACAAATGGAATTGGCCATTTCTGAAAAACAGAATTTGGTATTCCCAAGAATAGAACAATCAGTACCCTTAAAGATGGTTACAGTTGAAGGCAGTGCAGATGCCAGTGTTTTATGCAGTAGTATAAAGCAATTCTATGCAGGCCACCAGTTAAGAAGGCAGTCTACGATAACAACCGACAGGGCTGCATAGAAGCAGAGGATGATTCAAAATCAGAGGCAGAGCCACAATAAAAGTCTTGTTTAAATTTAAAGTAAATCGTAAAATTGTTGAGAATACTGTTTCAAAATGGCAAAATGCAACAAAAATATATTAAAAAGGGGTAATACATAACCAAAGGTTTCTCACTGATAATTTACATTTTCAGTCAAAATGGCAAGTTTCTCAGTATCTTAAAAGCTCAGAGGGAATGCTGCCGATTTAAAAAAATAAATAAATAAATAAATAAATAAAAATTGAATTTTGATTTCAACAATCCAGTACAACCAGCCTACCCAAGAAGGCTGTAAATAAGTGTTAGACACTAAATAATTTAGTCAACTGTGCTCCATTTGGTACTCTGCTCACCCACTGGCCTAACAGGCAATTATCTTTTATAAATAGTGGATTTGAGAACAGCAGGGCGACACATCCTGAAGCCACTTGGGTTGTTATTTCCTGTTGTTACGGACAGGATTTGTTTCAAAACTATGTTAATAAAATTAATCCAATAATCACCTAAAAGGTGGTACAGTATACTTTAACTCAAGAGAAAGGAGAAGTCTACAGTACTTAAACACTGTTCAAAAGATTCGAACACCACTGTTGTTTTGGTTTAACAGCACTGTTGTTGTAAGTTGTTAACACTGCTCTGTGACATTATTAATGTCACACTCTGAGTTCTAACCACTATTCAGAGATTTCTATACAAATTATATAACTGTGATGTTAATAGTGTCAGCTCACATTTATTCCTGCTTAATGCATCTCACATTTACCTGCTAATAAAATGTAATTATGTAAGCAGCATACAGTGTGCATGTAGAAGGATGTGATTTTGGTGATAAGACATACATTAATATTAAAAACTTTATTTAAGAAGTCCAGGAAAACGACGCATAGCATTAACCCCACTTAGCTTCTACTGGTATGTCCCATCAATATTTTCAGTTTTTAAATGTAAACAGAATTTAGCAAACTCATAAGGCTAAAATACAAAGACAATAATACAATTTTAAAAAGCAGTTACCAAACATTTCTAGTACTGTACCATAATGCATTGCATATAGTAAAAGTGGAAATTATTATTCCTAAATTAAAAAATTGGGTATTTTTTAAATGACTAGTGTGGAAAGAGTTGAAGACAAACAAATTCACAAATACAGTATTACAGTTGGATCAGTCGTGTTCAACACAAAGCAGATTTCTCTTGTCTCTCGACATTGCTTCAACATTTTTAGTCCTGTGTATTTTATATTGCTTATAAACTACTCATACCCACAGAACATTATAGCTTACTTTATTAATAAACATCCTTAGAATCATTTTTTTGTAGTACTTTACATTATGATGCAGTCTTGACTGGGTCACAAAAGTGCTGAATTAAAATTGGATCATTTATGATTGTGGTTCGCATTGATGTTTACACTAAACAGCAATGGAACAGATCCAGTGTGCAACTGTCTTAACATTGCATAACATGACAAAAGCCCTCAAGTTCTCTTTATCACTGTTGTTGTTTGTTAGCTGATATAATTATAGTAGCACCGCACAATAATTTAAAATTAATGAACCACAAAATGTATGAATCATTAGCTGATGAACCACAAATTAGAAAATAGCAAGATTGGGTCAAGTAAAATGATTAACTTTTAATGAGCAATGTACTCAAATATTTGTGTTGGAGACTTGTAAGGTTGCATGTTGCTGGGATCACAATGATTCTAACACAAAAACATCCAATATCCATATGTGGTAGGGCTGATACTCCTGTCCTCAGCAGTTACTGCCCACTCTCATATGCATTTTTAATGCTCACCTTTAGTGGAATGGACATTGTTGCAAAGCAGTTTGTCATTTATGAGACTGTGGTAAGGCAACAAAAAAAAAAAACTACTGCAGGTAAGCAATTACTCATTCACTGCAGTAGTCAAAAGAAAACAACTGTAAGGTTTTGTTAGCAGTAAATATTTATCCTGAATTATAAATGATTACCTCTAAACTTGCATTGTATCAAAGACATTTATTGGAAGATTTCCCTCTTACTTGGAAAGAAGTCCATGACAGGATATGACCCGGCCTCTGACAATCTGAGGGAAGTCAAGAGTCTACTCTGTAATTACACTGATATTAGATAAGTGTCTACACTATAATACTTCTCTGAAAATGTCACATCCGGCTTGCAATATGAAGTGATAAATGCACTGCACTTCTAGAATGCAGGGTCTAACATTTGCTCAAAATACACCTCTATCAAGCAGTACTATTATGCCAAAAATGTCAGCCACAGATACAGACATGGCAAGTGTATGTATGTATATATATATGTATATATGTATGTATGTATGTATGTATGTGTGTATATATATATATATATATATATATATATATATATATATATATATATATATATATATATATATATATATATATATATATATATACACACACACACACACACACATATATATATTTACTGCAAGATAACCATTTACTTCTCAAATATACTAGCCAGGACTTACAGCACAATTACTGCATTATAGGATCAATTGTTGAGACAATATTCTAATAGTTGCTTCAAGGTCTATAGTAGTAGTAGTAGTAGTACTAGCAGTCTAAAACAAAGATATGATTTCCAGTTTGTATTAAACCTTAAAAAAAAAAAAAGAAAGAAATGTATTGTTCAGACAGCACACAGACAGAATTTTAATGTTACCACATACAAGGTAAATATTAAAAAAATTAAAAAATTGCCAACCTAAGAAATATTAACAAAATAATTGCCTTCAAGCTATCTATCATCACATTGTACAACATTACAAATACCATATTCCTACGAATTAAAAAAAAAAAAAAAAAAAAAAGACACGAATGCCCAAACAGTCTACTCAATAAGAGTCATTAGTATAGCTTCCTGAGGAATTCGAACAGAAACTTTTACAATTTCAGTGTTTCGTTATGCTGAAGTGCTATATTTTACTATCATTTGTATTTACAGCATAAACTAACTTAATGTACTGTGCATAGCAGTACAAGGTTTGTTGTTGTAACAATTTACTTCGTCTCTACTGATCAATGACTGCAGGTAATAATTAAGGATTTACTGTAGTGTAAACATTAATACTACAATTCCCATTAATTAATGTTATCAGTATCAGTTACTGTACAGTACCTGAACTGCAGTGCAATCCCTGTTGATTACAATGGCAAGCATGCACTGTATATGATTCGTGGAAATACTGTAGTTTGGAGCCAATCCCTCTTACTCTAAATGTAATCAAATCGCAATGGATTACTGAATCACAAGTATCACATTTAACTGAATTACACCGTCTGCCTACACCTTGAAGACATATACCATCCTTTCCCCAAGTGTGAAAATCTCAATTCATCAATACAAAAAACAGATAATAGCCTTGTTTACAGTACACTTCTCTGTGAAAGCTGAAACATTATAAAAACCAGTGACCCTAAATTATTTTCCCCTGTTGTGTGAAACTGCACATGGCTAGTACATAGCATTTCCAATACCTTCTTGTAACAAGTCTCCATGCAAAAACTGACAATTGTTATAAGGTACTAATTAATGCTACACTAGCATTCATTATTCCATAACACCCATAACACTAGAGAAATTACAGAGCTCGCCCAGTTCCTAGTACTGTATTTTGAAACCAGGACCAGAGGACACAGTTTGAATGAAGCAGAGATAGACTTAGAACAAAAGGGCAGAGCACATCTTTACTCAGAGTGGTGAGGGTATGGGTTATCTACTGTAGCCATGTTGTTGATGTAGAATCGTTAGGATCCAGCTCCAGTACTAGGCACCGGGCAAGCAAATGTAATTTCAAGTTTCTTATGTTATTATGGAACAATTAATGCGAGCGTAGAAAACAACAAAATCTGATAATGAACAATTCCTTCCTACAATTGCGGTTAAGTTGCTAGTTTTAGGGTGTCACAATTGCATTTGTCCTCTCAGAAAATTTGCTTTTACACACAATAATCCAGAAGGAAATGTTCCTTAATTCTATTAAAAAAGAGAGAGATTCACTGCACTGCAATACATAAAGAAACTTTTAGTAAAAAAGGCTAGATTACGCATTTCTTCCCTAGTTGACAGATTTACTGAAGATTTCAATCTAGCCTAATGGCCGACACTGACAGCTACTGTAAACATAACAATGCATGATTACTGTACAGTGGTGACAACACTCATGTACTGTATAGAGTTTTAAAACAAATGTCAAACACAGCATATAAAAGAAATGGTGTGTTTTATTTAAACTGCAGTACAATGATTTTGAAATGAACTGTACCTTGCACTGATCAACACAGTTGTTATATTTTACTGAAGCAGTTGATGAGCTTTTTTTTTTAAAGCAGAGTGGTTATTACTGCTCAGACGAAAAGTTGATGGAGAAGGATAAGATGTACAAGGTCAGAATCATTCTGCTTATCAAGGTAAATAACACACTTGCGAGACAGAATGTAACTGTCTTCAGGGAGCTGAGGCAAATAAACAGATCTGTCAGCACTATCATTTACTGCAATTGTCAATTTACAAAAAGAAGTTCATAATTAGCTTTTGTTCCACCAACATGTATAAATACATGTTAATTTGGATTCATATGTTGTTTTTTTCTGACTTTATGTGAACGAAAAGACATTCGCCCGTTTTCTCATTGGAAATAGGTCCATTTCAAAATATCACTGTCCTGGTCACAAAAGCAAAGTTTGTGGGGAATAATAGCCATTTTCTACACTTTTGAGGCCTAAGCAATTAGGAAATAACACTTACTACCCAGGAACAAAAATAAATAAATAATTTGTTATACGGTGCAATCATTCTCTTCGTAGCCGTCATGCCTGCCAACCACAGCTTGTGTTCTTTCTCAGAAAGAGGAAACCTGGAGTCATCATTCAAGAGAAAAAAGACAGGGTCCTGCAGGACATGTCTCCCAATAAGAGAGGCAAGGATGTCAGCTGCCTGTTCCCAAAAACTCAGCATGTCCAGACAGTACCACAGCGCATGCATGAAAGTTCAAATTAAGTTAGGACCCCAAGAAACCCCATATGTTTTCAATGTAGATCTTAGTCTAAAATAAAAGAACAGAGTAGTACTTGGAATGTTAAAATGAGAAACAAGGTCCCGGAACTCTAGGATAGCCTCATTAGCTGCGACATCATCTAACACTAGTATGCCTCTCCGGGTTCACTACAAGAAATGTTTGCAAAGTATACACAATTATGGGGCCAAAGAGCAGAGAGCACGTTCTGTAAGTGAGACCGGAGAACAATAAATCTTGTACTCTAATGGGTGATGTGAATTCCTGCTCTATTTCTTTCCATGAAGAATGCACAGATGAGTTCATCAAATAGCTAGGTGTCCGTAACTGAAAAGACCAGTGGTATAATTTAAAGTTTGGGCAAGCCCAACCACCTTGTGGCTTGTTACGTTATAATAGAGACCATTTAGTACGAGGGCGTTTACCATTCCAGACAAACATTCTCAATAAAGAGTCACATTTTAACCAATAGTTCCCCGGAGGATTAGTGGGAGCATTGAGCTAATAAAATGAATATGCGGGAGGACATTCATTTTAATCTAGGCAATACGGGCAGGAACTGATGCTGGTAGTAACATCTATCGTTTTTTTTTTTGTTTTTGTTTTAGTACATTCATATAATTATTTTTGGCAATTGCAGAAATGGAGGGACGTATCTCAATACCCAAACAGGTCACTTAGTGCGCGATCGGAGTGAAGGGAGGGATATTAATTCTGCCTACCTCAACATTGAGTAAAATTAACATTGATTTTGACAACTTAATTTTAACTCAATATTACACCAAAATCTTCAAAAAAGATAGCGTTGCAAATCAGACATATATACTCATGTCATCGTGTATAATATGATTGATTCTAATAAAATTTGGACTGAAAGCAAATCTCTTCAAAAAGCACCATCAATACTGCCATTCCAAACAATTGAAAGCTTTTTCAGCATGAAGAAATAATAGCCCACATTTTCCCAGCTACAGCAGTAACGTGCAGTAAGCGACAAGTATTAAAAAAAAAGTTAAATCGACCCTTAATTAAACCAATTTGATCAGGGTTAAATTAGACTATTAACCTTCTCCAAACAAAGTGCAGTTACTCGAGCATACGTTTTTATATCCGCGTTAAGGAAACTGTACGATAGCTTGCACATTCATGAAGGTCCTTGGCAGGTTTTGGGAGCACTGTAATTAAAGCGTAACTACAATCTCGACAGAAGCAGCCTTTTGCAAGCGCAGAATTTATGGTGGATAGCCAGAAAGGGCCCAGCATATCCCGCAATGTTAAATAAAATTCAACTGGTAAACCATCAATTCCGGGACAGCTCCTTTTTTAGCAGATTTCAGGCTTAATACAAATAGCCTAATGAAACTCGATATTGAGCAAGCAGACGGCTCAGTCAACTGCCATCAAAATAATACTTATGTTTAGTGATTTAAACTCAACTCGCTGTCTTAATAGTTCGTTCAATTCCACCTTTAACTTAAGTTCAACATCTCTACTACAATTAGATTTCAGAGTAGAGGTGGGAATTTCGAGTAATTTAGTGCTCGAGTATTCGAGCGTTAAAAATTTGAGTTCAAGTACTCAACCTTAATGCCAGACAATATTGCTCTACATATGCACCACAAACATTACCACGCTAACACTAGTATCGATGCGGTTATATCCATACCTAACACTGCTGCTGGTAGTCATTATGACGGTACATTTTAAACAACATCAATATTAAAATGAAAGAACTATCTGATACAACTCATAACAAACATCTGCACAGCTGCATTTAAATGAACAATTAAACATAAAAGGTGTGTAAACAGGTATGTACTCCTGTAAAAAACGAAAGTAGTTTTTAATTTAAAATGAAAGTAACATGTGTTAGCTCTTGCGTGTGTCACTCGGTACAGCACAGAATCCAGCCCGAGCTGTTGCAGCCTGCAGCTTTGCAGTTTTCTGATTTAAATGTTTCTGCTGAAGCGCTGTGGCTAGCTTCAAGATGAAACCCCTCCTACTGATATTTTCCCAGGTGCATTCCTTGTACAAAACAAAGGTCCAGTAGAGCTAACAACAGGATTATATATATATATATATATATATATATATATATATATATATATATATATATATATATATATATATATATATATATATACACACACACACACACACACAATATTGCAGGTTATATTCAAAATAAAAACATGTATTAATGTCAGTCAAAATTACGGCTTTGTTTCTAGGTGGGCGGCGTATACTGCACATGACTATCACTAACTGACATTCACAAGACAAGCTCACAACTGACCACCTAATACTAGTATGACTGCTCCCTCCCAAGGAAAGACACAATATTAAATACATTACACGTGTTTCTTCTCATTTATACGCATTTTTTTACCTGCATGAATACTGTCTTTGTTTATACTTTATCATTGTCATTATCATTCTCTAGTCCCTAAACATTACCAGACACTTTGCGCAACAACATGCACAATACATAATAGGGCTGCTACGATTAAATCAAAAATCGACTGCATTCCTCATTACAAACATCAACATAAATACTAAATAATTGACTTAATAAATTACATTTTTGTAATGTGCATATGTATCCGGGGAGACCTGGACTGGTTATCTGATGTATGTACGATACTGCAAGAAGACGAAAGCAGCCCCGGGAAATCCGCCTGCTAGTCACGGCAGTGAGACAGAGGTGGGAGAGGGAGTGTGTGGGCTTTCCCTCTCTCCGAGTGGCTGGGAGGCAGGCTTTGGGGGGTTGCTGGACTATAAATGAATGCTCTATTGTTTCCTCAGATCTGCCCCTTTAGACCAGACCGAAGCGTGTGTGGTCGGAACAGAAAAGGAGACAGAAAAATTAAACTACTGCGAGAAGACGCAAAAGAGATAGAGAGAGAACGGGGAATCCTTGGGCAGACCCCGATAGTGTGCCAGGTAGCTGAGGAAGCAGCAGAGTAGGACGGAGACCCGAGCCATGCGGGCAGCAATGGCAGTGGTGACGCTGCCAAGTGCAGCACCTTTATTTGTAGTTTGGTTATTGTGTTTTAGTTTCATTTTTTCTTTCACCTTTGGTTTTGATTATTCTTTTGAGCATCTGTGAGTGCACCTGGACCTGTATTGTTTACTGCTCACAGTATTCCTGTGGTCCTGTTTACCATAATTGGTAAGCAGGCCACGGACAACAGCGCCCTCTGCGGGCTAAACAAAAATAAGCACCAAAAGAAAATGAATAAAACCGGGCGCCTGTATGGTGTTCCAACTACACTTCTGTCTCTGTGTCAGTGAATTCACCACTCTTCCAAAGCATAGTTAATAACATTAAGTTTATCAACGAAAATGCACTGAACACCCTGCATTGCTATTTACACTATTTCTGCAAGACAAGCAGTGGGCGTGCTCTTCTTTTCCTGCTCGTGTTAACTGCATCCAATTTGCTGATCCCATCCTATCAGCGAATCAGTTTTGAAAATGCTTTGTAAGTACGCTCCTTTGTGTATTCGATGTAAACAAATAAAAAGTGTGCCAGCTTGAATCCAGAGCAGATGGCAGTGATGTATGCATGTTGTGGTAAGTAAATCAATTTATTATTCTTATTATTCTTATTATGTTTTAGACAGGGATTTCCGCATTGTGGGTTATACATATAGTGATGGTTAGGTGGTAAAGTATTAACAAGATGCAATGTGTGATGCTGCAGCTGTCACTGAATAAAAAATAAAAAATAAAAGACGTTTTTCATAAACTGGTGTCTAGTTTATATAGATTATATTCCAAAATACTGTAATCTGTTTGGAATAAATATTTTAGTAACACCCCTGTATTATGTTAAACTTGCTTAGGCTTGTTGCAAATGTTTTTTTTTTAATTTTTTTTTTCTCCTGACACTACCAAGGCGTAATTACTCCTAGCACTCAACTGCTGTGCACAAGCTCTTACTTAACTGCAATTGTATTAAAATGATCACGTTTTCGGGGGGGGTGAAGGGAAGAGAAATTGAGCAAAAATGTATGTGGGCAGTACAATCATTGATTATATATATACGTTTTTAAAAATATTTTTATAATTAAAGTTGTATGGTGTAGAAATAATTACCATTCAATATTGATTCACTGCCGTCTTGGCTAGCAGAGCATTCAGCTTTCTATTTACCTTTCACGTGCGTGACAGTATGGGAGTGTCTACTGAGCTATGCAACCACATTGGTCATGTGATATGAAAATGCCAGGCCTAGACTGCTTTGTGTTCAGACATATGTAAAGGCAGGCCCTGGTCTTGGATTGCAGGCCCTGGGCCAACTTGAAACGACGGCCTAAATCTGGGCCAGTCCTGGGCTGCCTTTTCTCTTTTGGAGCGTTCACATATGAGAAAAGGCAGGGTAACTGAGTTTAAGGTGGCAAGCCTACAACAGCAGTAGCGTCCTTCTGATAACAGGAATTTCTCAACAAGGGACGCAGGGGTGAAATTCACGAACAGACAGAGAAAAAAAAGGGGGGGGGGGGGTCACAATGCAAGGACAAAAGAGACTGAAGCAAGCACATCAACACCCAGATGTGTGTAGTTTTTTCAATTCAACCTTAAAGTAAAGATGACAAACATGATCACAGCAGTGTAAAAAGCAATTGACTTATACTTTCAAATAAAGTTTTGCCTAAATAAAGCACACTTAAAATCTAGGATTAATTACCATGTAGTGTGATTTTATAATAGTAAAAAAATTAAAATGCTGGGTGTTTCCTACAGACAGGGTGGGAAAGAAAAAGGTTATGGTGTGTGGCTCAATTTCATTCCCCCCCCCCCCATTTAGTTTTTTCAAAATACATTTGTTACTAAATAAGATTTTAACGTGTAGTTATGTGAACAATTCTAAATTCAATGTCACTATAATTGTAGTATACAACTCCCTTACAACAAGCTCAATAAAAAACAGTCATGTTTTAAATGGTACAGCATGTTAAAAAAAATTCAGTATTTTTTATTTTTTTTGTATTGCTTTCATGTTCTGTATGGCCAAATCTTATCATACTAAGAAACCTTTTCCCATGTAATGAATGCCTCTAGAATTTGTATAAATGGAAAAACAAGATATTGGTGAGAGGAAGAGATTGCAGGTTTATTTACAAAAGATCACTTGCATACCTAATAGAGATGGTCAGCATTTATGGAGAGATGTGCTAAGGATGAATGCAAGGTTTCACACACAGTAATGGAACTCCAGAGCAGGTGTGGCTAAGTCTTGATTTGTCAACAGTGCAAGCACCTTTTCCAAAGGCTATTTTCCCATAAATTTGTATTATTGATCATGTAGAATTGCTTTAAAATACTGAAGCCCTTGCTGAGCTGTACTGCACACAGAGAAATACTAGTATGACAACACTACACAACGTATACTGTAGTACAAAGATGAACTTACTGTAGGTCTGTATGATACAGCTCTGAAATATATCAATGACTGAGAACAAATCTGGTTCATTAACCTTTTTACCAGTAGGTTAACATTTTAACACAGTTTCGAAAGGCTACAAATCACTGAAGATAATAAAAAGGGTATTGGTGTAGCATTTTACAGGAAACACAATAACATAAGGTGATATTAAGTAAAACTCCTTAAAACATCATGATCTACTATACGTTTAAAAAAGTCAAGGATCTAATGCAATATGTTGCAAGGTCTATATTCTCATCTAAAATGGCTGGCTTGTCTTGAGCTACAGTAACAGAAAACACCTTCCCAGTAATATGGAGGTCCCTTGAGAAGCCATTAGGTTTCGAGTGGTATAGGGACTGCTGTTCAGTGTGAGTCATAGTAATGAAAATGGAACCTTACAATCATGGTGTGGGTTAAAAGTCCATTTCCTTCTTCAGTAAAGAAAATAATGAGAAACAACATCCCTACAGTATACCCATATGAAGGCATAACAATATTATCAACAGACTGTATTACATTTCAAGCAAAGTGGCTCTGTGGGGGGTTTATGTAAGTCTTGACCTCTACAGCAAAATATTTCACTGCATGAATTCCATTAAAAATGTTGTTTGTGTCCAAAGTCATTAAGAAAATGTAAAATAACATCCCATTCAGCAAGGCCTACCGTTGTAATTTGTTTGTTTATTTGACTAGTGACAGTCTAAATGTTAAAATGTGCTAGAAAGTCTACACCAAGAGGGGCAGGGGAAGGAAGCAGGTCTACTGTGTTACGGCTAGCACATATAAAACTATAGAAAGAAATGACAAATTAAGAAAACTCAAAAGCTCTTACTACAGTTGCAATTCTGTGTGCTTAATGTACAGTACACCAGCATAGTCAATGAGAAACTGAATGATCTGGTCAGTTGCCTACAAAACAAATTTGATACCCTCCTGTTACAGTATATTTGCAATCCTTACAGAGATTCGTGCCTCTCTTCTGTAAAACACAGCATACAGTAAATATACTTATGGCTACATATAGTAAGCCGTTCTGGTCTTCTTTTCCAGTGTAAGACTGGGCAGTGCCTGAAAGGGTTTGCTATTTTTCCACCAGCGTAATTATTCTGAAAGTTATCGTATTCCTGGATGCATTCTGACCTACCTATACAAGTAGATTACTGAATAAATAAATAAATAAATAAATAAATATCTGTCCTTGTGGATCCCACCCCCCACACACACACATTTGCTGCTAAAATTCAATTAGCACCAAGGTAAGAAACAGTAAGGAGGTAGCATGTCAAGCAAATAAGGATACAAGGATATAAAAGGAAATGTAAAAATGCATTACAAAAAGGCCACTGTAAAAAGGTATTGGACAATTACATGATACTTTCTATAGTCTTCCCCAGTTGCCACCTACCATTTTCCCCACCAGTGCCAAGTACATTGTAACAGACAGCCTATTTCTACTCTGTGACAGCACACAATGTCTGCCACTACAATGATAGATACTTATCTTAGCCACATACTCAGCAAGGTAATGTAGCAACTCTGCTCTATTTAAAGATACATGTGTCAGGAAGTGGTATGTAATATGGTTTACATTTAAATCTCTCAATACAATTTCTCTTGGTGCTGTACTACACACTTCTACCTCTTCATGCTGTAAGGCAATTTACTACAATGCAGCATTAACATTCTGGAAGACAGTTCAATATCTGTTTTTTTAATGTTGATTACTGTAGAACAATCACAGTTTTCCTACAACATTTAAACTAACTGAAGTAAATAAAATGATAACACATGCACACTATTGCCATACCAGCACTGCTGCACAAACTTTTATTTTTAAAATTGCTTTTTCTGGCCCCCTTTCGTCAAACCCGAACAGTATTGGCAGGTTCCACTTCTACAGCAAAAGAGTTTTTGCCTGTGGCACTTTGCAGCAGCCTACGGTATAGTATGCGAGAGCTAACTAAATGGCAAAGGCTCATAAATCTTTACACAAGGGTGTTATCTCAAACTACTAACTCTTATCTTTAAAGTTGGCAGAGTGAAGAAATAGCACATTTCTTATCCATATTATATAGAATAACAACCACAAACACATTCACATTCACATTCATACAAACACAGTAAATGCTACCTAGTCAAAACAGCATTTCCTGCCTGTAAGTATAAGAATAGCATAGAATCAATATTGGTACAAGCAAGTTATAAGCATTAAGTATCTTCATTTTAAAATGCCCTTTTAAAGGAAATCAATCATTCTAAATACTGGTGGGTCTCCTACTGTATGGCAATTACCTAGCACAGTCAAGACAGCACATACAGTAAGGAAGTCTTAATTAAAATTAAAAGCAAATGCTGCATACACCTTAAGGTGCTGGATTAAATCTGAAGATTAATGTACAGTGACTCTCAAAAGTATTCACCCCTTGGACTTTTCCACATTTTATTGTGTTGCAACATGGAATCAAAATGGATTTAATTAGGAGTTTTTGCCATTGATCAACACAAAAAAAGTCCATAATCTCAAAGTGAAAAAGAAAATCTACAAATTGTTCTAAATGAATTACAAATATAAAACAGAAAATAATTGATTGCTTAAGTATTCACCCCCTTTGCTATGACACACCTAAATAAGCTCTGGTGTAACCAGTTGTCTTTAGAAGTCACATAATTAGTTGAATGGAGTCCATCTGTGTGTAATTAAGGTGGAACATTCAAAGCAAATCCGGAATGAGGTTCTTCAAAAGCACCAATCAGGGGTAGGATATAAGAACATTTCCAAGGCATTTAAATATCACCCAGAGCACAGTAAAGTCCATTATTAAGAAATGGAGAGAAAATGGCACAACTGTGAATCTGTCTAGAACAGACCGTCCTCAAAATCTGGGCGAGAAGGGTATTAGTCAGGGAGGCCACCAAGAGGCCTATGGCAACTCTAAAGGAGTTACAGTCTTCCACGGCTGAGCTGGCAAACACTGTAATAATACAGCAATAATAGCCCGGTGCTTCACAAAACTGGCCTTTATGGGAGAGTGGCAAAAAGAAAGCCATTGTTGAAAAAAACTCACATCAAATCCCGGCTAGAGTTTGCCATAAGGCATGTGGGAGACTCTGAAACCAAGTGGAAGAAGATTCTATGGTCTAATGAGACCAAAATAGAGATTTTTGGTCTCAACGCTCAGCGTTATATTTGGCGCAAGCCTACCACCGCACATCATCCTGAGAACACCATCCTTACCGTGAAGCCTGGTGGTGGCACCATCATGCTATGGGGATGCTTCTGTGCGTCAGGGCCTGGAAAGCTCATGAATACAGAGGACAAAATGGATGCAGCAAAGTACAGAGAAATCCTGGAGGAAAACCTGCTGAAGTCTGCAAGTGACCTGGGACTTGGGAGAAGATTCATCTTCCAGCAGGACAATGACCCCAAACATACAGCCAAAGCCACACTGGAGTGGCTTAAAAACAAAAAAGGTCAATGTCCTGGAGTGGCCCAGTCAAAGCCCGGACCTCAATTCTATTGAGCATATGTGGAAAGAGTTAAAAATTGCTGTTCACCAAAGGTCCCAATCCAACTTGACGGAGCTTGAGCAATTTTGCAAAGAAGAATAGGCAAAAATTGCAGTGTCCAGATGTGCAAAGCTGGTAGAGATATCCAAATAGACTCATGGCTGTAATTGCTGCCAAAGGTGCCTCTACCAAATATTGACTTAAAGGGCTGAATACTTATGCAATGAATTATTTTCTGTTTTGTATTTGTAATTAATTTAGAACAATTGGTAGATTTTATTTTTCACTTTGAGATTATAGACTTTTTTTGTGTTGATCAGTGGCAAAAACTCCTAATTAAATCCATTTTGATTCCATGTTGTAACACAAAAAAATGTGGAAAAGTCCAAGGGGGTTGAATACTTTTGAGAGCCACTGTAAGCAACCTGTCCAAAAAACCTCTCCTACGCTCCATTTACACACGCCATTTAAAGCCAGCTTTGAGGCGGCTTAGCTCTTTTTTGTAGTGTAAATGCAGACGTCCTAATTCCAGGGTTGGCATTGGGACAGTTTTGATCTGTTTTTTGCTCTGCTGTGAACACATCTGTCCCCAAGGCCCATTGTGAGCAACTCCCCCAGTGTCAGCATCACTCAGCCATCTCCTTGGGAACAGGACGCATGCCACAGACACGACAGGCCAGAGTGATCAGAGTCAGTCGTCAGATTTTTTTTTTTTTTAAATCATCTATTCTTGGCAGTTTCACTCATGCACAGGACCCTGGACATTTATCTTGGTAACTGCTAATAAGAGTACTCGCATGAAAATTATGCTTGTCAGATAACATGACAAGAAAACGGAGAACAAATAACACACACATACATATATACACATCTATATATATATGTGTGGGTGTGTGTGTGTGTAATACATCCACACACATATTTTCACTGCAGGAACACCAATATCCACATACTACTGTGTCTAACTTTTAACAAATAAATACAGTTACTATATAGGTTTGGATGAATTGCAATTTTCTGACTATACCTTTAAATCAAATTGATAAAAAAATAAATACATAAATAAAAAATGGGGCTTTACAAGCAAAACATTATGCTTCCAAGTTTGCAGCAAAGTCTTGGTTACTGGTGAATGCACATTATCTATTGAATTTTCTGTATTAAAATACGTATGTCTTAAATTAAAACTGTTGTCCTGTGTTAAAAAAAAAAAAAAAAAAAAAAAAAAAAAAACTGTTTTTGATTAATGTTGTTATCCGAGAAGGTAAAATTAATATAAAACCAACTTTAATGGATAGACATGTGGGTGGGATTGAAATTTGTACTCCTGCATGGTCTGTGCTTTTTCTAGGCCCTCCGGTTGTAGCTAATCAGAAAGAAACCACTTATGTAATACAATATGTTTGTTAGTGATCAAATAAGGGCCATGTTAACTAAAAAGGATTTCAATAATTTGTGAACTCAGAAAATCACAATGCACGTCTGTGTTAAGGTTTTATCTTGTGCACACGGATACAGGTTCAGAGATGGCTTAGAGCGCTGCACAACTGTAAACGGGTGGCTCAGATAATACAAATCTTCTAATCTAATCAACCTTAAGCCAGATCAGGTCTGAGTTTTACAGGAAGTGTAAACACACAATGAAAATGTTTAAACTGAAAATAGGTGAGTTTTTAATTTGTGGATTTGGCACGCCAAATGACAGTCACTGGAGGAGTCCGATACTGTCCTACTGGGACAACACAAAGTTTTCATATGCGCTTATAATTTAAATATTAATTTGGATATTCGTTCATTTTCAAAAAAGTAATAAAAGTCATTATATTGCCCACAATGCAGGCAGTAGGGGCAGGAGGGGGCCTTTGTGTGTGCCTTTATTTTATAGCAAGACATTACAATATGAAACACATTAAATTAGAAAAACAACCCAGGAGTAAAAGTAGGCCTTACATTACCCGAGCAGTTCAAGTTAAATGTTGTTTTGTTTATTGCTGAAATAAACAGTACAAAACATTGACACTGCATTTAATTTTTTTTATTTTTTTCATTCCTTACCATTGCTGTGCCTTTGCAGCAAACAGTGGCCTTAGACACGTTTTCATAAAGAAATAACATGAGGTTTACTTGTGCCTTTGTGTGTAGCTGGACAGGCAAACGAAAACTGAAATTTAACTTTAAACATTTCAAATAAAACAAACGTGAAAATGGTGTCGTAAAATTAAGAGGGGAAAAATCTCACCATTTTGGTTCTCATTTTACATTCCACATAACAGAAAGTCGCAACAAAAAATAGGCATAAAATCTAAGTAAAAAACACTAAACATTCCCAGCAAGTTGGGCACTGTTTAAGTGAGGTATTTTAGAATGACATGCTTGCCATTTATCTGTCACATGAGATTCCGACTCGCTCTAAAGCAGCACAATGCGTTTTTGACCCTGATGGCCTTCCATAGATATCAATATGCGTGTACGCGTATAACCTGGTTTGTTTACATTTTGCTATCTAAAATTTTTAAATTAGAAGCTCAAGAGCTGCTGTGTTGATCATGTTTTATATATTTAATAATTTATATAAATGTTGTGTGACAGGCTGGTTTTAGTGATGACGTCAGACCAGAAAAGAACACACAGCACTGCAACTGAAATGCTGCTGCGCGATTTATTAAACGCGGCAAAATAAAAGGTTTGAACAAATATAAAAACACTTTGTAAAATAAAACGGCACAGTAGCCAAAACGAACAGACAATAAACAGACAGACAACGAGTGGATGAACAGACACAAACAAGTACTGTGCTGGTTCTCCAGCACGTAGCAGCCATTGTTATTTTAAATCTAAATCTCCTTCTCTCTCACCTGTTCTCCACTTGCTTCAAAATAGTGCTTCTTCCGTTTCAGAGATTTAAAAAAAAAAAAACATGAATTAAATGCATGAAGTTTTATCATAACTCCAAATGCATGGTACTGCAATCAACTTTACAGAAATTTAATATGCACTGCAAGCATATACAGTAGAAAGCAGTGGTAGGCCATTCTTTTTTTTTTTTTATTATATACAGTACCATGGTAGGTTACATATTACTAAATACAGTTTCATCAGTGAATTGTACAGATTTTAAAAGGTCAGTTGTAAATGAATAAAGCAATGCAGTAATAATCAAACATAACGAAGGCAGATCAAATTAAACTGCATTAATTGGTATGTTTTCACAATCCATTGTTAAGCTACCATGGTGACTTGTTTCCAAAACCGAAGGATACAATATTGTAAATCAATTCAAGTAAATGCAGTGAACAAGTAAAACACACAGAATAATTCTCTCGTTACTGTATTTCGCACTACTTCATCGTATTCAGCTATATCACAAGATGCAAGTAATAAATTCCACACATTGTTTGGTGATATTGCTGCAGTAACCGATGAAATTCTGACAGTTACTTTAGAAGCCACAGAAAGCATAAAGAAAACGATTTATTTTTACCTTTTCGTAATGCATTTAACGCAGGCAGCTGTAAAAGGGATCACTCATGCGAAATGTAATTGTGGTATATTTATCTGAGGAAGAGGCCAAACTGCCACACCATGACAAAGCTCAAATCTCTTATCAGCTTTGACTGATGGGCTCAGGAGGGAACAACCAACCCTGAACATATGCATATTGTGAATGGTTACTGAAAGTGTAGCCGAAATCACATGAAACAGGACATGGGAGCTCATCAGCTGTTTCCAATTCACAACCAGGCCATTATACTGTACACACTGATTAATACAGTAAACATTTTATAAATAGTCCATATATTTTCAGGGGGGGGGTTGTACAAAACTATTCCACATACATTATACTATGGAAGGTCCTGAATCTCAGACTACAGAATCTTAGATCTACTCTACTGTATGTTAAAAAATTACATAAAATCAACCTTTCGTCAGATTAAACCAAAATGAATATGAAAGATCTATTGTGTAGAAGGAAGGCTATGATAAGAGAATATTTGTATAAGTCAGTAAACGTTTTCATGATGTACAGCGAAAAGAAAACAGACAGGCTTGATCGGTGCAAAAGGGCCCAAGTTTTGAACGTGAAACCTTAAAGAAAAGTGCTTATAGTAAATAGAAAATCTTTTTTTTTTTTTTTTTTTTTTTTTTTTTTTTACATTTCTGATAATTTCTCTAAAATATATTTTCAATTCATCTTTAAAAAAATATTTTCTGTATTAAATAAATTACAAAGGAAGTATACAACCTTAATTTATACTTGTTATTAAACGTAAAAAAAACAAACACACAAAAAAAACAACGTTTTACCTGTAGTATAGCATCAAATTACTTAACTGTAATCTACATTCGAAATTAACAATATAATATATACAACTGTCAAAAGACTGTATGGACACCAGGTGGTAATTCAGAATCTGTTTCAGTGTTCAGAGATCACAATGTGTCATTCTTTTTGACCAATGCTGTGCAGAGCATAAAAACTGAAGAAAAAAAAAAAACATACCCAGAATTAGGAAAAGAGTTGATGGTAACCTACCCAAAACCATTAGTCCAAAATACGAAGACAGCTACCAATTTGAAACTGCACAGTTGTTTTAAAACGAGTAGCCCATTTTCAGCACAGGCACTGCTAGTTTTCCAATGTGCTGATTGAATGTCAGATGCTCATCACATCTCCATCAGACTGCTGATCAATAACTATCTGGCACCCCCTCATTCACACTGAAATATTTTCAGAAGCTCTTCTCAACAGCATAAATATCTTCTGCATGTTTTGTAACATACCCCCACCATGAATTTGACAGCTGGCAGGAAGTCAAAACTAAATAAAGACTAGGTCTGTCACTTGTATTATATAGCTATTTTTTAAGCCAAAACTGAAAGCAAAACGTTGTGAGACATCAGCTTTGAAATGGAAAAAAAAAGGTAGCCCATTTTTCACATTACTAAACATAATGCCCATTTACTGAGCTTGTGACACACTCGGTCTATTCCTCATTTAAGAGTCTGTGCCAAGAGGTGTGTGACTGACTCATAAATTTACTGCGTTATAATCACCCTTTTCAGACCCATTAAACAATGGAAAACCCTTTTAAAATGAATCTTCTCTCAGATTTCTTACACTTAAATGTTCGTGACATACAGTACCCCATCATAGCCTTAAGAACATGAAAAAGATCAGCATGACCATGACATGCATTGTACGTACAAATATAAGACAAGCAAGCACCTCTACACTGTACCTCCAGATTCTGAAAGACCATCCCGGACTGTCCTAGTCTCATCACTAATATAAAGCATGCTGTATGTACAAAAAGGGCACTATTTCATAAACACGGTTTGCATTGGTTTGAACAAACATAGTAGGTTTGTTTAGCAAGAAACAATTAATGAAAAAAACTGCTGAATTACTACTAGGAACGTAACATTTACAATTTGACATCCAGGTCATGAACCCAAACAAAGAAGTGTCATAGAAACTCAAGATATGTTGAAAAACGTTTCAAATGCCCATTCGCAGGTATGAATAAAAGCCCTTCACTGCTCACTTTTCCATTGTTTTCTAGTGTGCAAACATTAAAAAATTGGATATAGCGTAGATTGCATTTGTAAATCTTCACCACAAGCAATTCATCATGCTACACATCTGCATCTGTTTCCACTACTGTATCCAGTTCACTGCTGTTGCAATAATGTAACTTCATGTTATGACACAAAGAACAAGAGTAAACGTAAAATTGTTATTGTAGAGTAGTTATAGTACCAGGGGTTCTCCCCAAGAATTCTGTACAGCCGGGTAGAAGAACATTATAGCCAGGAGCACTTTTAATGGAAAAAAAAAAAACCTGCCTCACCTTAAATATACAATACGATAAATAATTTGAATAATGTGCTGTCTTTCGCTGACTATAGCTGGTTGCTCTTTCTTATGTTCTACATTTTCTTTTGCATGACTGTTTTTTTTTTTATTATAGAAAAGTACCGTGCTTATTTGGGCACTCTACAATTTGACTGGGGAAAGATAAAGTAGATTTATTGGAGTTCACAAAAAGAAAAATGGTAACCTTTTCGCTTCCTTTTTAGCATCATTGAGCGTATTGCTTCATTTAAATAGTTTTCTTTTATGTTATGTTTTCAGGGCATTGTGTTAACACACGTCTTTTTGTTTTTTGCCGTTCTATATTTTTTGAAAGCAACTATTCATTTTAACCATTTTTTATTTATTTTACACAACAGTACTCGCAAACATTTGGTCACCATCATAACTGTTGCATGAAACCGGAGTGTAATCCAGCGCCTCTGCGCTTAAGCATTTGTATGTCAGCTGACAAGTGTTCAGCTGATATCCCATCATGCCTTTCTTCTTAAAGACATACAGCCTCTATACATGAAACCCCAATATCTCTCACAAGCACCTGGGTACATTTTTTTGGTGCATACGTATAGCTTATGTACTATATATCACCTTACAATACAATAATACGACAAAAAATAGGCTGAATGATAATATCTGAAAATAATCGTAATTTTTTTTTTAATAAAGTAGCCGCCACAAATATAGTAGTAGGTGGATTTTTTTTAGCAGTCATTTTTAAGGTTTTAGCCTCACAAAGTGCTTAACACAGAAAATCCGCCCCTTCAACTCTCCAATTGGTTAAATGTCGTATCAAGACGTAACACAGCTGTCACGTGGTTCCAAGATTATTTTTATTTTTTTTTATGTCTGCTAGAAGTGCAATCAGTCCTTATTGTTAAAGGCACAGTAGCATCTACAAGACGGGCGGATCAGGTTTTTTCAGCCGGGCGGTGACAGCCACTTTGCCGGTCGGCCTGCCCAGCTTAAAAGGCCTAGGGAAAACCCTGAGTACATGTTTGGACTCTGTACAAAACAAACAAATTTAAAAAGTTTTATGTTATTTAATTATATATTTATTTATATATAATATAATAAATATATTATATATAATATATATATTATAATATATAATATATATATATATACGTGTGTGTTAATTAAAAATGGCCTGATGACTATCAAAAGTACTAGGTCAGAAGTGTATCAACGTTGAAGACACAAATGCACATGTAAATGTTAATGTATGTAAAATACAGATATTTAAGAAAATAATTACAGCAGGATCTCACTACTGTTCATCCTTTGCATAAACATAAATAAAGTTATTGGACCGGCACGTGTGTAAACCAATACAGTTTCAGTCATACAAACACAGAACAGCATTTTCCTACTATAAAATATAATCAAATTCACTTTGCATGCATATCATCAGGAAAACAAATCAACATTATCCTCAACAGTATCTAAATTAATATTTAAAATGTTCAGAAACATACTATTCGAACTTTCATCACAGGACTAAAGTTTCAGACAATCTTTTTCAAATCATTATTGACTGTAAAAGCCTATTAAAATATCCTCTTCATTCAACTGATGAGATAATTTCACTAATAAATACATAGTATGACCCAAATGCAGACATTTACAACATAAAACTGTTTGCAATTGAATCCTTTTAATGCTGAACACAAATCCAATACTCAAACTACTTTATTATGGATTGTATTTATACAGCAAATAAATGATTAACCATTCAAAAAAGGCAAATTTCAAGAGATAATTTCCCTAAAGGGCAGCCTTTAGAAACCACAAATCATATTTACATACTGCACAAAAATATCTGCTAACTTTACCCGCATATAAAAGTATCACGAGATGCAACAGCCAGGTTTCATATATTTTAATTAAAAAAAATAAAAAAAAATGTCAAAGTCAAATTCACACCACCATCCTGCAGCTAATAAAACCCTTTACATACAGTACCTGCAGTTTGGAGGAGGATCCAGAGTAATTTCAGCTAGCTCCTTCTGAATTCTATGAGAAAATGAGAAAAAAAGACACTGAGCATTTAAAGTAGTTGGGGAATAACACTGCCCTCTACCACCATGCAGTTAAATGCAAGGCAGACTGTGCCTTCAGTAAAGCTAACATGGCTGCTTCCTCTTTGTTCTCAGAGGCATAACCCAAATCCCTTAACAGGAAAACTTTGCAGCATTTCATTCTCCCTTTCTCTTCACCAAAAAATGCCACTTTCGCCACCAGCAGACAGCCCTCATTAATAGGTTCCTAGCAGATCTGCAATTTCCAGGTTATAGTCACTTCTGGCACAAAAGATTTTCTTTTAAAGCTTATATGCAAATGAGACAGAAAGGGAGGGGGTTGTGCTGGCATATTTGACAAGGACTTTAAACCAGTGCTACAATGCTGTTGCTGAAGCATTATTAACAAGATATAGATAACTGAAAAGAGGTTTTGTGTGTGTGTGTGTGTCAGTGAAGATTAAGTTCTCTTTCTATATATATATATATATATATATATATATATATATATATATATATATATATATATATATATATATATATATTTTTTTTTTTTTTTTTTTTAAGGTACACAATTCTGAACATTTAGGGATGTGCAATTTTAAATGTTTTTTCACACATAATCAGATTTATTATAGTAAGTCTTGTATATTCTACTTATGTTTTTTGTTAAACTAAAGAGGGTATGGTTCAAGATGTCTATTAAACACATGAGATATTCTTGTGAAATGACACATTCAAGCTATAAGGGTAAAGACATGATTCTTTGAAGCTACTACTTCAGTGCAGCAGTTTGTTGCAACCTGTTCACAGCTCCTGTAATATCATGCCTTGTGTTAATTAGTTTATCTATTATAGTTTATCTATCAGACTGATTAAGCGGATAAAAAAAAACTATAAACAGTAATACTTATTCTTTTTGAAGTACAGCACCAAATGTTTAAAATCTGGCTATTAAAAACTGTGTCAGTTCACATTTCATGTGAACTAAATGCTAACTGAGAGCACATTTTAATAACAAAAAAAATGAACTTTGTGAAACCTTTCATTACTAATATTTAGAATAAACAAATACTGAATTTAAAAGAACTGTTTCATTATTGCTGTGTAGTATGAAACCAAACATGGGCATTGACATAGTAAAGGAGAGGCTACTGTGTTTCCTTTTACAGTTAAGAAAAGATGGTCAAGTTGAGAGAGTGGAGTGAAAGTTATGGGTTTACTAAATAGGCTTTACCTTTTAGCACTGGTTGACAATTTAGCTGTAGTTTTACTGGACAATTTGGTACTTTTCTTTTGCTGCTGGGCTGCTGTGGGCTGTTTTCTCTCCTCCTGCTCTTCTGGTTCTGGTGCTGGCGGGTCCCTCTGATCCGCATCCGAGCTGCCACTGCTGGTGCTCGGACTTTCATCATCTGATCTTTGCCTGTCACTGGACATTATCCCCCCTGAACAACAGGAAAATACCTTCTGAACTTTGGAAGGCGCTGATCCCTGCACTGAAAACCCAAGTTGATTTTTTTTTTCCAATCAGTCTGCTTCAGTGCTTCCTGCCCTGCCTGAAAGTGCCTAACAAGAAAAGCTATTTTATGTTATTATTTATACATTGCCTGCAACTTTATTTGTTGTATGGTGAATTTTTAAAAAAAACAAAGAGATGCCCTGAAAGTGATGAATCACTTGTACTTCAATAGGAGACAGTGCTGGTGATGTGTATGATGATTTGCTAACCACTGAAAATGTGTTGTGTGCCACCCAGATTTACTGATTTTGAAACTTTTGCATTATTTTATTTTGCTCGAAAATAGAGTGCATCAATGTTTAGTGTTAAACACAACAGCAACGATGTGCTGCATCTTAAGAAACTTGCACCTAATTTCGAAAATCTAGGTATACTTTAGTGTCTTATTGCAAGGACAAACGATGCAAGTATGTTAGCAAAAGATGATTAGTAAATGTAAATAAACACCCAGCTCATTGTGTCTAATCACTGTGACTCAAAACTCCCGTCATAAACATCTTGTAAATATTTACACTAGATACCGTGCATTTGCATCGGTGACAGTAATATAGTATACTTGCACATGCTAGCAAAACACTGCTAAGTCGTTTTGCATTTAGACATTGTTAATTATATTAATGCCAATGGACTTTTCGACCGAAAGCGCTTACTCTGATATTTAAAAAGCAAAACAAAACACGGCTAGTTTATTTACAGCGCCAGCAACACACACAAAAATAGTCAGACGAGTAGGGAGCTGCAAGGAAAGCATAATTGCACCTTTTCACATAGCAAAAGGGGACAAAATAAAACATTGTATGTTTCGCTCACTTTGAGGACAGCGCGTAATTTTACCAGCGAATAACACAATAACTAAAGTAATTTCCTGAAGACTGGGAGCAAACTGAAATGTGCAGACCCGAGCTTTAAATCCTTTGTAGAGCGAAGAGGTTTGTTATGGTAGAAGGCACTCCAGTTATCGCATGGTGTACCAACTGATGCGTGAAGTCAGTTTCCAGCTACCTCTCTGTCGACAGCTGCTAAAAACACTAAGAAAGAACGATCTTTATCACCCTACCCCGGACTCTGCCTATACCTGAAAGCTCCTTCTTTACCTTTCGTGCGGTCCTGTCCTGATCTGGGGTTGTTAGTAGTGGTATAAATCCTGTGGAAATGGAGCCGGGAAGACGACAGGCTCCGGCCGAGCTGTGAACATTGGAGAATCGGAAGAGGAGTCACTGTACTACAGGCTTGGATGCTGCAGGTGGCGCTGCACGGCGAACGAGTCTCGGGACTCAGAGCAGAGCTGTGTGACAGAGGAGGGGGTGGCTCTTCTATATTACTCCCTCCGTAGGACAATGGGAAAAATAGCAGAATCAGCGGCAAAGTGCTGCGCGTTCTCAGCACATGGAACCACGCGCACTCCCAGAATATTAAGAACAGGAGGTCACTGAATGGGACCCTCGCTCGAAGAAACCCGGTCCATACAGATAAAGGCGGATAATGGTAGAACAGACTGACTCTCAAAAGGCAAGTGTTCAGAGAGTTTAGCAGTTAGCGATATAGTGATTCTAAACTGAGTTAGGTATATGAAACGGATCAGATCTGTCCATTGCACACTAGATGCGTTAATATCATAATTCAGAACGCTGATGTGCAGTTGAGGCTTTGTAGTAAATATACCTAGTTTAAGTATTTTAATAATAATAAAAAATACAACTCTGTTGTTAATTCTTACATAACTTTGAACACAAAAAAAAGTTAAATGTAGTATAAACTTAATGATCAGCAAACGCTGATGGAAGTTAAAACGTTTGATAATTATTACGTTTCTACTAGATCTACAATAATGTTGTTACACAATACATAAAAAAAAAGATATTACACAACACAGTTGTCACTGCATCATAAACCGTATAACCAGTATTTAATTTTTCAAACACTCGCTCCTGTAATAAATATATCTAAAAGTTGTGAAGCTAGCAAGAGCTATCAAAAATACTTTACCATATGTCAGACCTTACTCTATGGAGCTAGAAATTCCATCACTTTCATGTACTGCCACTCTTTTCTCACTGTTATTAAGCCCTGACCGATCTTGCCCTGTCACGCTTCTTGTCTCCAGGTTTGGCCATTGTTTCATTACTTCCTCGACTACAATTGAAATAAAAGGTATTTCATGCTTGTAATCTATAATACTGCACAAAACCCACGTGTGTATATATACTAGCAGTTAATAATTGCATGTTTTATAATGCATTTCATTAATCGCCAAGTCCACAGCAGTGTCTTTCCGATGTGTTTTTTGTTTGTTTTTGTTTATTTTTCTTCAGATTGTCGGTAATCTTTGTTGGTTTTATCATAAAGTAATTTTTGTTTGGCAACACACACGATTAGTTTTTCCATTTTGTTCATGGAACTGCAAGAATCCAGTCGTTTTTCATTGGTCAATGTAATTTTTAACGCACGTCAAATCGAATCAAGTAGAACTTCAATTCGATTCCAAAATTGACCATAACCGTCGTACGACAATTACGGACTCGGTGTGCACAGTGCAAATAATAGCTGAGGTGCGTTCAATTTGGAGAACTTTCGCAACGAACTGTGTAAACTTTGAACAAGGCTGGTTGAAGGGTTTACTGAACATTCCACGAATATTTCAAATATGCAACACATCCTAAAATCAGAAAACAAAACCACCGGGTAAGCTATTTTAAACTGGAATTCATATTGTTTTTCTTTTTCTTTTTTTTCTTAGTAAACAGACCCTTAATAATAACATCTTTTTTGTCATATAAATTGGCAAAACGTGCCCATCCCCCAGTCAAGGAAATGTTCTCCCAGCCTGTTGCCATTATTGTTTCGAGCAAACTACCTCATTAGTGTGCTCGCCTTAGTTAGCAAACGTGAGGCAAACAGACCACCAACAGAAAAAAGTTAAAAACTGTTGGCCAACACTCACGAACTTTCTCTCAGTGAAACACGGTTCCGTCCTCCATTTTGAATATCTAATGAGGGTTGCGTTAACAAACCCTTACTTCCACTACTGCCTGAACGCAGTAAATTTCAGTGCAGTAGTCGATATTTTACCATACATTTTAGTTTTGTAATGGTTTCTTTTGTAAAACACACAATCCTCAATATGCTTAAGTGACCATGAGTGGAAAAATATCTTAAAAAATGTCAGTGAAATTGGCACAATTAATAAAAAAAAGCAATGAAGGCCCTACAAATGTACTCCAAAAAGTAAAATGTATTAGTATTTTGTCTTAACTCAGTAATTACATTATCCAAATTTTAAAAGTAACAGAATGAAATTTATAGTATATTCCCATCCTATTTCATCATATAGTTAGATTTGCCTAGCTGCAAGTTAATTAAATTTCCCTTCTGTGGATTTCTTTCTCAAGACAGAAATGCCTTCAGTGCAACAGCTGAACGATTGGAGTGTAGTTTCAGACAGATTGACAGGCATGACAGCTTCAGGGTCCAGAGGGACATTTGAACCAAGTCCTGCTGTACAATCCTCCCTGACTGTCTTTCTCTTTGCCTTAGGTATACTGTACTGTCTAGAGAACAAGAAAAATTAACTTGCACACTTGCAAACATGTTCTATCAATTCATTTATTAAACCTAAAACTGGAAATATATAACACAAAGCTATTAATGTTTTCACCCCTGTAAATTAAAAATAAATAAATAAAGGTATATACTACATTTCAACATATATTGAGATTGACATATACTTAATTCTAGTTCACATATTAGGTTTACTAACATATGTGTGCCTGCTCTGCCCTCTTCAATACCCATTTACAGAATACAACTGGAAAGAATGGTACAGACACAAACAGTAACAAAAACCATGCCTAACCTAGAGGGTCTATTTTAAATGCAAGAGACAAGACATATAATAAGAACGATGTGTATTTACATAAGGACACACACTTATGGAACAATTCAAGTTATTCAATTTATGATACTGTAGAATTAACAACAGAAAATATTTGGTTTTTTTAGCTACATTAAGAAATATGCATTGCGATTTCAGAAGATGTACATGGGTTTCTAGTTTGAAGGAGGTAAATAAAAAAAAAATGGATGTGACTATTCCTAATAATAATAATAATAATAACATGATATTCATATTCTGCTAATATGCAGAGTCGTTAATCTTTAATAACCATGTCTACAAGTTTATACATAAAACATAATATTAAAACAGCTAAAAGATTGTGTGGATTTAATCACTGATAACTAATTGCCCAGCATAAAAAAGGTTATTTGTCAATGTAAGGGCTTTAATTAAGTAGATATACGTTTCTGTAATTAATAAAGTTACAAATGCATGTGGTATGAGGTCTTACAAAGGTTTAACCAAACTATAATGGAGTGCAGTTTGTCAAATTTGCCATTAAACGCATTGACTTGCTGCTTTGTTTACTCTACCCTCTCTGGATTGGATCCAGTGTGCAATGGCCTTTAAGCCTGTGAAAGTTTTTAGAACACTGCCAACTTTCCTCCTCGCTAAACTTAAAAGGCCAGTATAATAATGTAGTATCTTCATTCAGCACTCATTAGAAATCTTGTCAAACATTCCAGCTGTTTTATTCCTAATTATAATATCTAATGGTTTCCGTTTAACTCCTTTCCTTACTTTTTCTTTAAATTTGAGGCCAGTAACATTTTCAAATGAAACCTACAGAAAACAGCGCATATCATTTATCTTGATACGTGCACATGTTAAATTCATGTAAATTACAGATTGTAGATAAAACAAAGGTCCATAATGGCTTTGGCAGCACCAGACCAACAAGGCCAATTAGACTTTCTGTAATGTTAAATAGCACAGTTACTGCATGGCTTAACTGATTCCAGCTGTGAATATGTGGGGGGATAATCAAAATCTAAACTACTTTTTTCAGCTCAAATATTTGTTTTTATTTGAAGGGTTGTTTCCCCATTTCATTACAGTAAATGGCAATACAGTTGTCCTGTCTATTGTATTTTTAACCTATATTTTATTTATGAAGAGGGGTGCAGTATAACAGCTGTGAAAACAATTGATGTTTATTTTATATTTTTGTTTTTTAAGTCCAATGACATTTTCAAGAATGCACTTTACATTTGAAAACTGTACATAAGAGTATCCAATAACTATTTTTCATCCAGCTGGAAGCTTTAAGGAATCAATTAGTGTTCTAGTATATGATAAAAATGTGGTGATATTATGGTGTAGATAAAGTGCCTATGGTTGGAAAAATTATCTGCAATAATGCGCAAATAATGTTTTAAACCCCTGAGATAACAGACCACCTGTATATTAGCCATCCATAACACTGACATTCGTTTAAAGGGCTTGAACTTGTTTTTTCCACACACATTACTCAATTTTAAATATGTTTATCTATAATTTACCAATTTATTTACAGTCCAAATGTAACAAAACAAAACCATAATTATAAACATTATATCATACCTAACTAAAACAATACTAAACTAAACTAGAAGTATCTCTCGATGTCTTCAACATTTGTCATGTTTTATATGTTTATTTTCGTATTACTACAAGCACTGCACTTACAGTATATCATGTTACAGGGGGTTTGTTATCCTTTTAGCCATTGATAATAATGTCTTGGTAAAATAGAATATACAGAAAAGGAAGAACATCAAGCTTCTTGCTCCAATTCAAACTGCACTACTGTGTTGTAACAGTTAATTTAAGTGTTTACACACCTAAAGGGTTTATAGTAAAGAATGGCAAATTCTTACCGTACCTCCCATTTGCTGAATATCGTTAATGAGCAATTTCGTAATAAACACATTGGCAAACATGTATTTGAATATTGAATCGTAGCTGGTGCCATGCTACAGTAGGTTGAACTTGCACAACATAGCTGATTATTCATTTTAAATTATACCTACTCATTAAAGCAATCCCGGAATCCTTGTGTATTTTTATTTTTGGTTTTTGTTTTTATCTTTACAAAGCCCTGCTCATCCATTAATTATAATTTTCATTCACTCAGATATGTTAATGGTTCAAAACAGCTGCTTGCCACAGTCTTCTCCAATAGCCATGGATTTTCCATGAATCTCTGAAACTACTAGACTGCAATCTGATCTGATTATAGTACCTATTTGCAATGCAAGTGGCTTTATAGAAGCATCAATCATTCTCAAGACAACATGCTGCAAGATGTGAAACAGCAGGGTTATTGTATTTGCTTTGCCTTTCTGGTTTTGGTTTTCAAAGCTTTACAAATTAAGTGAAGTAGACATTTTACATCACAATTTACATTTGAATATTTCTTTGTATAACAGTAATACTTATCTAATAAAACCAAGCTAGTAACATACATCTCCATTGAGAGTTACAATTGTACGTAGAAAACGATGCCTCCACATATCCCCTGAAAGTTAGAATTCAATTGGCTGAATAAGCACTGTCAGCATGTTTTAGTTATCCTGTATTCGCACACAGAGACCAAACCGCCCAGTGTCAATGAGGCAAAACTATTAACAGTGCAGAGGGAAACCATTGGGACCAGCAAAGCTTGAGAACATTGTGATATCCAGTTTCTCAGCAAACTGAAGAAGATGTCAGATAGAAAGCTTGCCATGCACTTGACTGGAATGTGCGCAGGATGCAGCTGGAAGACAGAAAAAAATGTTTAATGGGGGTGATGCTAAATCAGATTCAAACTGTTGCAGTTCTTTCAAAATACATTTTAAGCGAAACTTGCTGCTTTCAGTTAGCCAAATGGATAGAGTTTAATATTGATGCAAATCCTTCAGAACTGAAGTTTGTTCACATAAAGACTGTGACTAGATCCCACACACTTCAAGGACGTGATTTGATTTAAAGTGATTTTAAAATGAATGATGGAAATGGACTCAAAACCTTTCAGTTTTCAAATTCAGTACTTTTGATTTGGGTTTAGAACAACTGCATGTACATTGTGTAGTCTGGGTTATTGAAGGCTATATTTTGGGAGTTTTTCCAACATGCTGTGAATGTAGTTCATAAGCTAAGAGTCTTAAAACTCCTTGAAATGACAGCTTAGTTTTAGTTCTCTAGTGTGGTCCATTACATGATAGCAGTAATACCCTCTGCAGCAGGTAATGTCTCCAAAGACACCAGACTTGTTCTTTCATTAAATTACTTGCCTTGTTCACAGTTTATTTATTTACAGATGCATACAATTTTACTAATTCAAATAATTGTTTGTATTATAAAGATATTTTACCTTCAAGTCCCCTTTACATATAAATGTCATACAATGAAATGCAACTATAAAACACAGGTCACGGAGTCTGATAGAAGCCTGTTAGAGCTGGAAGCTAATTGGCAGATAGTACTAAATCATTTTCTAATGCACGGTAGGTGACCCCAGAACTCTTGAGAGGGAATATCTAGCTTTAAATAATATAACAGAGGAAAGACAAACACTTAAAGGGGGCTAAATAATTGATTTAAAATAACAATGACAGCACTTTTTACCAGCTTCTAATCCCAATAACAATATGGTTTTAAACCATTAATTAGTTAACCTCTTACCTTCCCAACCTACTTACCTTCCTTACACAGTCAACTACTAGGTGGTAATGCTCTCTAATCACTATCCTTTTGTATAATTAACAGGTATGTATTGCAAGTTTGTATATATAGTATGTGTGTTTTTCTTATTCTCTGAAAAGGTAGATGTCAAATGTTCATGGATTGTGAGAATTTCTCATGTTGTATTGTTCATTTGACTATAGATGGGCTCTGTATACTCCAAATTTCATAACTCTATGCATGATTTAATAGTGTAATTATGACATTTTTTTTACTTAATTGCTTATTTGCATACTGCATATGTACATGCAGTTAGAATAATCTGGTTGCAAATGAGTGATGCAGGTACTGTACATAAACAAGTGTATTTTCTTTAAAGGATGAAATACTGTGTGTCACTTAAAGGGAACATTACAAAACCAATCTACAGGAAACTGATGTGCCTTAAAGGTTAAAAAAAAGTTCATTTTTAATTATGCAACTGCTTAAAGTGGTATCGCAGTTGAAATATTAATGAGGGTCTAATTATTGAGAAATACAGCAGCAGATATTCATTAATATTTCATGCCACAGCTGGTTGTATGCTTTTTCAATTTAGCACAAGCTGTCGAAATATTCACCACCAGAACAGATCTTTTATCTATCGCAGAGGTTTCCTGCCTGTGGTCAGAGGATTGCTTTTGTTCTGTGAGTAATTTATGGTTTATCCCTGAATCATCCCCCAATCTGGCAACTACACCTCCCCTTCCCTGCACACCCAAACTGTTAGTGTGCTACATTACACAACAGGTAGCACACCATCTCAACAAAGAAGCACTGTGCCTGCCTGTATGCTTAAACGCGAGAATTGTGGCATATTCCTCATTCTAGAATTAACCAAACATGTACCTGCTGTTAACTTCTGTTAGTTAATGAGCAGAATGCATATGCCATAGTGTTATTGGGCTCTGGATTCCGTTTGTATGTATGTATGCTTTGTTGTGGTAGGTGTTCTTCCCTGAACACAAAACGTCTTTCCATGTCAAAATTCCATCCTGTAAACAAAAAAAAAAATGGAGAAAAGTGTGCCACGGTTTGCTTTGTTAATGCTATCCTATCATATTTCCTCATGTGAGTGTGTAAGAGTAACACAATATACAGTTACTGAAGTGAAGAAGTGCATTATGGAAGACCTTGGTTTACTTGAATGTGGTAGCATGCAGAGGCTTTGAAAGCAAGGTCAGTGATGGCACAGTACAAGCAGCTTACAATTTAATGTAGCATACCACTAGAGTGGTGGCTTTGTCATCAACATGATGAAAAGGTATATGTGTGTATGTTGTCTAAAGACATATACTGGTTTAACACATCACTTAAAGGTAGGCCTTCTGAATTATACAGCCCCTGTATAATAAGTATATTAATATTTTGAATTTTTGAAAAATGTTTCTGACTGACTCATTTCATTGCTGATCCAAGGCATATAGATTCCTGCTGTATTTGCGGTTTTCTAAACCAGACAAAGATGGTAATGTATTACGCAGCACTCTGCTTATTCTGAGTCATTTGGATACTGATGCACCCAATGATGTTGTAAAATGTAAGATGTTTTTACTTTTTGTTATAGGTTACTGCTCTTATAATATATTTTGACTCATATGTAAGGTTCTTGTCTGCAATACTTAAGTAGTCATTAAAGCTGACGCACTGCACCACTATATTCTTAACAGCGAACATGTCCATATACGAAAAGAATATAACAGAAAGAGTAGTTATTAGTACTCAGATTTAGATTATAGGCATGCCTGAAGATATGCTTGCAATACCTGCAATCATTGCCATACCAACAATCACATGACTTTAAATCATGTTAGGCATTAATTATTTTGTTACGTCTATCTCCTTTAATAGTCTAATAACAAGACGGATCTTTGACAAATATGTAGGTATTAAAGTAAGAATACAACTTTTGTATTTACTTGACAGTATGTAGATTACAACACAGTTCAATGTATTACACAAAATCAGTTTAATTTGATGACTGTGGTTTGCTGAAAGTCAAGTGGAATCATTCGTTATTGACTTCTGATTTAAGGATTTATTTCCCTTTGTCAGTCTTACCATAATCGCCCTCACTAATATAATTACCTTTACTCAAAGATGTGACTGACAGTGAAAACCTTTTGTTCAACTAAATCTAGAAAGCAAACTGCATGAACTACCTTGTTACTGTCATCATATATTTATGTTTCAGATTATTAAATGCTGCTCAGAGCTCAAAGAACGGAGACATGTGGCGTTCACTTGAGCTGAAAAAAAGCAGCTGTGATACATTAGTAATCTCAGGAGCAGGTGTCTACTGCACCCACACATACTTCACAAACAGATTGAAGGTACGTGACATGTAATTCCTGGGGGTCACTTTATTCAAATTCCTTCAAATATCCCTCAGGTGGTGCCATTTCAGGGAAAGGTTTGGGGATTTTCACTCAGTTAGGCCTTTCATGACTGCAGTCTGTCACCAAATCACTTTTGGCTGAGCTCAAAGGGCTTTCATATTACTGTTGTTGAGCACTGGAAGATTATCAGTACGTCTTTGGAATGCTTTACTGGGTTGGGCTTAGTTTTCAGCATTTTTTTGTCCTTGTGTAAGAATTACAACTTGAATCTCAATGTGCTTGCTCATTTTGTCATCTGTTTTTGTTTGTACATTTTTTTTCAAGCTTTCTTTGCATGCAGTGTATGTTTTTGCAGTAATATAAGTAGGTACAATGTGTTGCAAATTCATCAGTATGTAATTAACCGGATGTGGCAAAGTGATTTGCAGTGTGCAGGTGTAGAGGTGACAACAAAGTTCACTGTATTCAGGTCGTTGCCACCATAAATAATAATCCCAAAGTATAATTAGACACAACAAAACAAACAAACACTAAATCTCACAGTAGGTTTTTAGTTCTCCTTTAGCGGTTCGCTCGCAACTATAACAAAGGAACAGATCACTTAGCTATGTCCCCTTCTGTACCATCAGTAACACCCCCTTGGTTAGCTAGTGCAACCTTTTCTCCTCCAATCTGCGGTTGCCACATCGCGTCCCTTCTGTGGCAATGACTTGGTGTATCATGGCTCCGCCTCCTTTCTAGATGGCCGACTTCCACCTTTCCCTCAAGTGAATTGTCAGACCATCTAGTCCGGGGCACTCTGTTCCCTTTACACAGTGCCTTCACAGGTCGAGAGGGAGATTTATAACCAAGATTCATTCTTTCTCTGTCATATATTCCATCGCTCAGGGTGGAGCCGTAGGAACACTCAGCTAAATCTACTTTTGCCATTACTCCCCCCTCCCGGTAAAAAGTAATATGTATTTTGGTGGTCTTTCCCTCCACGGTGGATCATATGTTACATCAACAGCTGCAACGCCAGATACCAGGAGTTATCCAGATATTGCTGTCCTTCATTGTGCTTAACCCTTTGCAGTCCATTTATTCAGCGCTTGTCAGGCACGTCAGGTCAAATTTATTTTCATACACGCTGTTTAATTTTTTTTTTTTTTCTGAGTAAAACAGGTTTAAAAGGCATTGAATCGCAAAACGACACTCAGTAATGTATCTCCAGCCAAGCCATAGCCCTTGTTCACTGTATTTTTCACATAGCTCTTTATAGACGTGCATACTGATAAATCCTCTCCTGATCACTCGTTTTATCACCAAGCTCCTCAATAATGCGATCCAAGTCCTTATTCCGTGATATTCTTTGAGCGCTGGATGCGGAAGCAGCTATCTCCTTTGTTTATGTCTGTTTTATCTCTGTGGTGCATGGGGCTATCAGATACCCCCGACATAGGACCACAAAGTGTTAACAACTTGAGTGAGATGTGGTCTATGATGAGATCAAATGAATGTCCCAGCAGGCAGTATCGCAAAGAGTGACTACCCCATTTCATGGCCAAACACTTCTTTTTGACTACGGAGTAATTGCGCTCCCTGGGGAGCATCTTTTTACTGAGGTACATGATGGGGTATTGACCACTGTGGTATACTCAGGATAATTCTTTGGTAATAACCGGCCAACCCTAATAGCGACCTCACCTGGGACTTGGTTTTGGAGATTGCCGCGTTCATGAAAGCCTGAACTTTGGTGATAACGGATTTCACCTGTCCATTTCCCATAATAAATCCCAAATATTGAGTTTCTACTTCGGCAAATGCACATTTTCTTAAGTTGGTTGTCAGCCGGGCTACCCTTAGAGACTGAAGGACATCCGTGATCCTAGCCAGATGCTCTCAGTAGCTGGATCTGTAGTTAACCACATCGTCAATATATACTAGCCTCCCAGCTCCTTCAACATCCTTACCTTCAATAGACTGGACCTGTCCCCAAGTGTGCACCAGTGTGGAATTGTTTTTGGCCTATGCCTCGGTCCCACATATCCAGTATATTGAGTGGGGCTGGAGTAGCCTCTTGCCTGGAGGGCCAGTAACTTCGCCTGCTCGGTCACACTGCGTGCCCAACCCCCTTTGTTTGGTGTTTGCTACCATCAGAGCGTTCTCCCACCAGACCCCAGCCTCGTCTCATTGATGCTTCCTCCCATTTTTCAATGTGTATCTCTTTGTTTTTCTAGGATGAAAAGTGGGGGAAAACATATCAGTTATAAAGGGGAAAATCTCAGCAATCGGTATTTACATGTGTGACCGAGACTGCCATTAATTTCATCAATTCATTATAGTTTGGCCAGTACCAGCCCAGAAGTACTGGTTGTGGTAGCCTTTCCGCCACCCCTACTACCAGGTGACGGTCCCACTGATAAATTCACTTTTAGTACGGGGTATATCACCATGTCTCCATGGATACAGGATATAGCCACCTGACCGTGTGGCTGCCACAACACATTGTTCCAAGAGAGCCGTTCGAATTAAGGTCTGCTCACACAATACAAGGCCCCTCCCGACCATTTCCCCATCGCTTACCCACTTCTGCCAAATAACATGTCGCCCCCTCACTCCATTGATTTATAACCAAGATTCATTCTTTCTCTGTCACACCGGACTATTGATTTTCCACTGCTAGAAGTGTTCTGGCTTTACAGAATTACAGGAGGAACAAAGACCAAAGGACAAATATTTTGTTACTTTATTTTTGTTCATAATAAGCAAATGCCAATATTATTTGAGTTTTCAGTGTGCAGATTCTTCCATACATCAATTATCTGCCAGTATTATTTAGCATGTGTTTATTACTACAAACTAAAATGGGTAAACTCTCTTAAAGGGTCCTTAGTCAACAAAGTTCATCCGATCATTCTATTATTGAAGTATAAAGGTGTCTGCCAAATAAACAAATAATAATAATAATAATAATAATTACATATCTTAAACTTTTTATTCGTAGATAGACCTTAAAGACATTTGTATTATAAATATCTAAAACATTCCTGGTTGACAGATCCCTTGAGACACTCACCTGGCAAGACATTTCAACCGATTGCTTTTCATAAATGTCGAGAGCTGGCAAGCATTATAAAGGAAAGTAGGTTAAAGAGTCAGACACTGTTCGAATCAGGCTCTGCACTAGGAATTAACCCACACAGGGCCAGCATCATGTTTGTATGCAAATATTACAAAAACAACAAAGAGGGCTCAGCCAGAACATAAATTACTGTGCCTTAGAGGTTGATTTGTTCAACCTCTTTACCACACCAGGATCAGCCACAGTTGGGTTTTATAGAGTAGTTTGAAACACTGTGGAATCACCCTGGATTTTATCAAGCACCTATTTTTAGTAATAGGAATCCCGGGATAACCACAGATAGATGGGTGATGCAATCCAAGTTAATCCCCCAATGCTTTAAAATGCTCCACAAAAATCCTACTGTGACCATTATCCTATCTGGCTATTGTTTTAACAAATCGACCGTTTGGGCACTTTACAATGACAGTGTGATCTTGAGGAGGTATTATTCTTATTTTATTACATGAAAATATGTAATCTAGACACCTTGTTAGAATCATGAGTGAAGTTCTGTCTAGGGCATATCCAACCACAATCCTGGTATTTTGCAATAAAATAGTCCTTACAGACAGGCTATTTACATATTTTCAGTTATTGTTGGAAAAATGTACACTGTTGGAGCAGTATTGTTCTAGTAAGCATCATTGTGCTAGGATCTGTATTGCAGTACCTTCTTTCATGTTCTGTATGGAGCTATTCTGATAAAATATTAACATACAGTCAATGAAAATTTATGCATGGAGATAAGACACTCCTATGAACCTTGTAAACGTAAAAAATAAATAACCTACTAAAAGTTCCACTTTGTTTTGATGAACATTTACTTGATGCCTTTTGCTCTAGCAATCATTTTGAATCCCAGTCATTATGAGGTCTAAATGATTTTTTAATGTACAATCTGCTATTTAATCTAATTAGGATTTTAAAGGATCACTGAACATTTGCATAATAAGAACTACTGTTCCTGAACCAATATGGCGCTCTTTATAAAAACCTTGATTATGCGCAGATCTCGAATTCTGGGCATAATTGGGCATAATTGCTGTTTTAAGTTGTTTACATGTGTTTATTCTAATTAGAATTGAAACTTTTTTTTTTTTTTTTTATGTACCATACTTTCCCTTAAAGGCAACCTGTTTTTGTAATATAATGTTCAGAAATGTGACGTTCTAGTGAAAACTGACTAACGTTATAAAGTTATATGTGGTTCCTCCTTCACTGTAGATACAGTATATGTAGTTTACTGAGAAAAATTCTTCAAGTTGCAAAGCTGACAGCCCCCCAGAGTAAGAAAGCACACCATGGAAGAGATTTTGAGGCTATGCACAACTTTGGAATGCCTTGTCACAATTCTTAATCTGTTACTTGTTTTAAATATCTTTAAAAACATACATTTTCTCTCTAATTTACATCCACGTAACATTTGTTACTTGTGAATTGTGTTATAAAAAGCAGCATTTAGTCAGTTGAAAGATGTGGAATCGGTTATACATGTGTAACAGGGTGAAGGAAGATAGAGGTCGGAAAATGACCTTCTGACAGACGGAGGTGCTATGCTGACTGACAGAGGTCTGCTATACAAGTGTACTGAGTTTCCTGCTAGTTAAGATCAAGGTTTCAACAGCAGTTATATCAAGTAGCGATTGGCTGTAGCGGATTAATGGGGCAGGGCTTTGTACATACTATAAGCGAACTGAGTAGAGTCTGGTGGTTCAGTCGGGTGGAGTTTGGTGCGGGAGAGAGTCAAAGCGGACCAAATGTAAACAAACCATGGATGTCTTACAGTTTGCTGTTTGCTTTCACAGGAGGACTAACATTGCCAAGTACCAGAGAACCAAAGGGGTTTGGAGCATGACCGAGGAGTGAAACCCAGACCTGGACAAGAGACACAGTGGCATTTTTATAAATACTTGGGTGCACTGTTTTTTTGTAAAGACGTGTGTTGTCACTGAAACCCAGGACTCAGTGTAAGACCATTATATACCCCACACCCCTCCACAACATGGTGTTATAATTGGAATGTGAGGAACTACAGCTGAAATAAAACCCCAATGGATCCTGCCCAGTTTTTGGAATTTCTGCAATAGCAAGAATGCTGATGAGAGGCCTTTTTAGTAACTTTTGAGAGGGTCGCAGAGGCGCTCAATGGCCCAAGGCAGTCTGGACAGTTAAAATAGACCCATGCCGGGGAAGCCCAAGCAGCTTATCGGGCAATGGAGGCATTGGAGAGCAAGGATTATGGTCTGGTCAAGCAGGCCATCCCCCATGGACTCGGGATTACCCTAGAAACATACGGTCTCTGATTCCAAAAATTTCAGCTGGGAGGAAGGAAAGCACCCGCAAGTGGCTGCACAAAAGCTCTGCCACCTGTGCCATCAGTGGCTGGAGCCGGAGGACAGCGGTGTGTTGGATAAACACATACTATAGAGAAACTGGATCGTTTAAAAATTAGCTAGATTTCATAGACTAAGCTAATTTGAAGACAATTTGGTTTTAATATTAAGTGAAGCAGCAAGGGGGAAGTTTTTAGTGTATCCTAAAGGTGATTCCATTCTAGCCTGTGTGTTTTTTGTTTTGTTTTTTCTATGTGTTTTTAGGGAAATGACACTGTTGCGCACAAAGTGGGTCAAAATATCATTCTGTATATGAAAGTAACAGAATTGAAATATACAGAGGGGGATTTTAAGCCATTCTCTGTGCCTACTTGGTTTCTGGTCACAAACTCCCCCACTGACAAAGCATGCTTTTAAAAAGAGTCATAAACTAACTACTGAACAAATGGCTTTTCTTCACGATCGCTGAATGACTCCATTGGCAATTCAAACCAGACAGTTCTGGGTGCTTTGATACCTAAGACAGGAACCAGTTCATCACATAAATCCAGTCGACAAGGGGTTGCATCCGAATGAGAACAACCAATGAGAAACACTCCATGTGGACTCAGGCACTGCCCAAACCAAACTATCCAATCACAGGGGTTAAAGAGAACATTACAAAAGTGTCAGTGTGATACTCAAACAGGGCTCCCGACACAAAATCTTTGAACTGTGACAATCTGGAGATCCAGCCTGCGACCAGCTGGAACAGAGATACTGTTTTCGGCTACTCTAATTTAACTTAAGTTAACTATTCTAGTGTTTGCCTTGGTGTGGTAGTCTGCTGCGTAAGACGTCTAAAATCCTAAAAGTACTTGTAATCAAATCTCTAACTTAGCCCCGATTGATCACCGGAGAAAGAGTTGGATGAACATTTGAAGTCAACATAAATTTAAATATATTCAATTTATTGAGCTAGCAGTGTCAGAGTTTGTGGTTTAATATCCCAGACATACCCAGATGAAGAGTGCACATATTGGTGGAGGAATTGCTGTTTCAATGGAATACCTGATTGGTTAATGACTGTTGTTCTTTGCAAAGACTTTTCTTTCGTACCCAGAAGTGGAGAAGAAACGCAAGGAAGGCAGACCCCGGAACCTGGACCTGTCCTTGCCAGTGTTCAAGTGCCTGTATTGTTGAAGACACAGAACAGCTGGAGGAGGCAGCACACGTCCGTTAAGTATTCAATGAGTAGTGTTAATAGATATGCAAATTTTGGCAGAGGGTATTGTGGGAGATATGCATATTTTGGCAGAGGGTATTATGGGAGATATGCAAATTGTGGCAGAGGGTATATTGCAGATATGCAATCCTCTTATTAACTCAAGAATAAGCAGACCTTAAAGTCAAATTTATGTTTTGTTTTGTGGAATGTAAGAAAAGTATTATTGCTTTCAATTCGTGCTTTGAGTTAATGAACACTATAGTAATTGTTTTTATGTGATTTGTACAAATTGATGTGGGTTTTACAATGCAATTGTCATTTTGCGTTAGCAGCTAGAATACAAATTTAGCTGTCTTGATAATAGATCATTCTCAATAGGTTGTCTGGACACAAAGAGCGTCTTTATCTCGCAAGAGTGAGAATTGCCATTCTAAACCAAAACTATATATTAGACTAATTTAACAATGCTTTGATTATCAAATATTAATGAAAGTAAATATTTGTGTTACTAATGATGCCCCTGTTAAGAATAACCTTCGTCTTAAATAGCTGTCAGGAATGCAGTTGCAACCTTAAGGGAACCTCCCATAAATTGCATTAGATTGCTAATCAACCAGCGGGAGTGGGGTGTCGTTGTTTAAACTATCTTTTCTGTACTGTTTAGTTTAGTCAATTCTTCCATTCTATGTTATTTTAGTTGTTGCACCTTTAATTTTTCATTTATTTAGTTTTATTTCTAATAAAACTGTTCCTTTTATAGTCACTAGAAACATTGTCCAGTCTGATCATTTCGATAAAGTTGAGTTCTACATACTTGAATTTAAAACAAGGTATTTTATTACAATTTAAACCAGTCCAAATACAAATATACCTTGCACACTACAACACCTTTGGCTAAACATCATTTCATGGTTTAAACTTCAAAGGCTCAAAAGGCCTACTTCTTTATTCTTCTCTCATCCTCCCTTTTCCATTTTAGTTTTATTGCCTTCAATAAAGGCAATGATATTATTAGCTGATAGGAGGCTTGTAAAACTTGCATCAGTATGTAATTGTCTCTTGATAGGTTAAGAAGAAAGGAATAATGTCATATGGGAGGCTATATTATTACAAGCATTTCTATCGATCTTTGATTCTATTATGACTTGTGCTTAACGAAAATAGACTACCCAGATGCTGTCCTGTATCTTATAAAATATCTTTGTTGAAATCTACAACAGAGTTCACAATCACAATCATTTTATACTCATGGATGCACAGAGGAAAAAAGAATATTAATTAATGTTATTAATATATTAATTTCTACATCCTGGACCACAAGTGGCTGACCACATCATCACGGCGCGACTGCTGGTACAGACACTATTCACCATCCTGCCCTCGATACACTGCACCTATGTCTTTGCGATTACGTCGGTAGTATGATGACCCACTGTCATCCTAAATGCAGGAGATTGCCACTGGCTCTTTGGCCTACCAGGTCTTGCTCTCCAGAAGCACAAGTCAAATTAGTTTGCCAGCACCCAGAGTACACTAACGCATGGGTACTGTTGTCCAATCTGTACCGACACTAGATAGGAAGACTCCCGACCCCCAGTTCCCGGAATACTTGCCAACGCCATCTGTCCTGTCCACCCGAGGTCACACTCCATCAGAGGGCAGGTGCCGATCTTATGACCTAGCTCATTACACCTAAAACAGAGGGGAACATACAAAGGTAAGAGAGAGAGGCTTATCACTGTCCCGCCCCCAGCCAGGGGTAGGTTAGGGAGGTTTTCTCTACCGCATCTTGAGGCCAACCAGGACCCCCCTGGTTGGCCTCAAGATGCGGTAGAACTTGGAGTGATTGAACCATCGCGGAGTGAGTAGTGCAGTCTGATGGTGTTTGTCACTAAGCTGGATGGAACCAATCGCTTTTGTGTCTACTTTAGAAAGGTGAACTCCCACTTCAAGTTCGATGCATACCCCAGACAACTTGTTGGATCAGCTAGGCTCGGCTCGGTTCATACTCACCCTTGATCTGACTAAGGGTTATTGGCAAATGCTGTTAACCCCAAACTCACATGAGAAAACAGCATTCTCCATGCCTCAGGGGCTTTACCAGTTTTGCACTATGCAATTTGGTTTGTGGTAAGTGCACATTAGGAAAAGAGGAGGTGAAATATTTGGGTTATGTTTTGGGTAATGGCAAAATAAAGCCTATTGTAAACTCTTGGAAGCACCAGCACCCAAAACAAAGCACCAGGTTAGGTCAGTGTTGGGACTAGCAAGTTATTATAGATGGTTCATTCCAAACTGCTACTATAGCAGTTCCCCTCATTGATCTAACCAAGAAAAATGCTCCAGAAAAAGTAAAACGAACCACTGACTGCCAAGGGGCTTTTGATAGTTTGATAGTTTGATTAATCCCCTGCATTAATAAGTCCAGTGTTTTCTGAACCTTTCATCTTGCATACAGATGCTTCTGAAGTTAGCCTGGGGGTGGTGCTGTCCCAGGATAGAACATCTGGTTATATACATCAGCAGGAAACTGCTAGATCGGAAACGGAATTATTTGGTAATAGAGATAGACAAATGTCGTTAAGGTGGTTAAACACAATGAAGGACACCAATGCCTGAGTGACTCGCTGGTACTTCTCTATGCAACCCTACTTTTTTCGGGTTGAAAATCGGCCAGTTAGGCTGCATGGCAACAGTGATTTATTCTCGAAGGAGGGGACCTGGAGAGGACTAGTGTCACTATGGCACCACTCTGAGGGGGGTGTCTAATAAGGTGAAGGAAGCTGTAGGGTCGAAAAACTGGCATCCTGACAGATGGAGGCGCTAGACTGACAGACGTGACTTCAACAAGATGGCGCATACAGTAGGTATACATACAGAGTTGCGGTGGCCATCTTGGGGAGGTCTGCTGTACAGGTGTACTGAGTTTCCTGCTAGTTAAGACCAAAGTTTCAACAGCAGCTTTATCAAGTAACAACTGGCTGACCCGGACCTGGACAGGCAGCAGAAGATGGCAAGAGATTGGCATTTTTGTAAATATTTGTTGATATGATCACGGAATAGGTTATACATGGCACTCACCCATTGTAGTAAGAGAAATTGATTATTTCCTTTACAGGGTAGTTGTTTCATGGTAACAACTCACCACCACCCATTAGCAGTGGTATGAGGTAAGACTGGAGTCTTATAATTGTCTTATCCTGCAATCACACTGTAATTTAGTTGAAGTGAGGATGTATTAATAGCCTGGTCATATACACTATCTTTGTACTGTATATTTACAAGGTTAGGGATTGCATATGTTCTAACTTAAAGTATGTTGATGCTGATACATTTTTTAATGGTCTAGAAATGCAATCAGAAGCATACAGTACTTCAGAAAAATCATACACACACAACATAGAATTAGATACAGAAGACTGTCACTATAATGTGTTAATAAATAAGTGCTTAACATACTTCTAAGTAAAATCTCCAGTTGAAAGAACGAAAGAATAACTAATTTAGGGTAGAACTAAATCTGTCATGATAATCGGATGTGACTAGCATACACAGGAGCCTTGTTCAGCCTAGTCCCCAGATCCTGAATCAACGGGGGACTATGGTAAATGATTGATCTTCTAGGAAGATATCTCCAAGGTGAATTGATCCATCTCTCTGCCTGAGGCAGTGGAAAATGAACTGTGATACTAAATAATAATTGATTTATTTAGGATTCAATAAGGATTATTGCTTAAAGGCACTCAACCATGATGTCTTGCGTATTCCATGCTCAGACCTCGCCAATGACATACATTTAGGAGCCATGCCTTGTAAGGTTAAAATTATTGTCCAGAAGTGAGCTTTCTCCATAGAAGATACAGTTAAATGAGGAAAGTCAGTGAACATTCATGTATCTATTCCACATCCTCATGAGAAAAAAAAGATGTGGAAGCGTGAATTAATCAGCTGAATTACTTGCTTTTCAACAATGTAATTTTCAACACTGATGTGCCCAGTCATTCCATCATTGCATTTTAATAGTGTAAGGTAAAAATGAGGTCCAGTAAAAATAAAATAACTATTGTTAAATAATCTGCAAATTTCAGTGAAGTTAATTGCATTAATCAAATAAAAATAAATATTCACTTCCTTTATTTGAAGAAGTTTCAAGGCAAAAAAAGTTGGGTTTTTTTGCCAGCATATGTCAGCATAACTAGGAGTTACTCTACCTCAAGTAAACAGTGATTTTATTTATTTATTTGCCAGTGTTACAAAAGGAATTACTTCACCATCATACCATTCTTTGCATTTCTCTATTCAGCTAATGCTGTTTTCAGTCTCTTGAAATTCTTTGCATTGCACTTGTGACGTGCTTTAAATATATTAAACCACATTTCAGTCCATGTACTCCCTGTGCATTCTACAAACAGAGCAAATATTATGTTCACTACTTTTCCAATAATCAGATATGAAAGGAAAGGTGACCTTCTGTATTTTATTAAATTTGTAGAATTGTTTTTGTTATTTCAAACTACAGTAAAGAAAACTCATAAATGCATTATTTTAAAAATATACTGCATAACACAGTTGGAGATATACCAGTTGACAGTTGCTTTTCATAAGTGCTCAAAGGAATTTGGGGTTTTGTGGTTTAATGCTGCTTATGACATTCCAAACACAGTTATTTAGGAGAGACATCTTATGATCACAGGAAGATCATAGCAGAATCGACAACCCAACAAAGACATTCTCCATTCAATTCTATCAAATAACAAAGCTGTTCTTGAATCAGCTTGCTTCCTGGCTGTCGTGTATATTTTTGTAATAATAGTACATTGCAACTATGCAATTTTTAAATATGTAGGTATGTGGCTGATTTAGCTTAAACAGAGGCAAACATAGGCCCAGGATTGCAGGAGCAACAGCGGTAGGTTAGTTTATTTGATCCCAAACAGTATAGAGAGCATTTCGTAGTGTACTAGGTTCCTGGAGCGGGACATCTCTTTTAGTGAGGCTAGCGCTCACCTTGTGTAGCAAACTTATTTTTAGTTTTGTTTATTAAATCCAGCACTAGGATTACCATTGTTAGCACCCTAGCGTTGGGCCTGTGTTGTTATTGAATCTGCACGCTTGTGTGGTGCGTCAACACCCACTGCTCTGTGTGATTCAGTATTATTCAGTGATGACCTACTCAGGTAACCTCGCCCTGTTAAAGTTATATACTGTACAGACCAGTCTCATACAGAAGAAGTACTGCTACCCAGAAGAACATTAGGGACTACATAAACCTAGCATAACTATGCTTAACCACTGAAAAGCATGTTAAAAGCATATTAATATCATGGCAGAACTGCATATTTACCATGGTAAACTTTTATATGGGTAATAATAAATAACTCCATAATTCCAAAATCATGGCAATGCTACTCAAAAATTTACCTTCAATACTGCGTTTCAGCTAACAAATGGTGACAAAATAGCTGCCAATCATGAAGTTCCATAGTTGGAGGTGGGTTGTGAAGTTATTATACACAACCCTGCCATCATTACTATTTCATCTGACAGAGTATTTTCTTTCAATGGATAGGCCTTCCTGTAAAAAAATTAGCAGACACCGCAATTCACACAAAGAATGACAAGTCACAAGTGAGCATTTTATTACATCTCAAATTTTGATTCCACTATTAATGAGGTAGAAATAATGAAACAGTAATGTGGGCCAATAATTGTGTAGCCACATCCTGGCAAGCAGATCTTCTGTTATGCTTTCAGTATGACATTCTGGTCAGAGCTCACACTAAAGATCTTTATAAAAGACATTGAGTTAAATGGTGAATGAAGTCCAGTTCAGAATTCACAATTACTCTATATGCAATGCCCAAGTAATGCCCATTCTTGTTTAGAATTTGATTTCTTCTGACACCTGCAAATCAGGCTCCTTGTCCAAATCCCTTTTACACCATACCTGCTGCTATAACCATCTATAAAAAAGCCTTGGGATTGACATTGTGTACAATGTCTTCTACTGGGAAGCATAGCTCTTCATAAAGAATGATTAAAGGCTGACACAAAGTTATTAGCCTTTAACCAGGAGGGAGTACAGAAGTATTGTATCCACAAACAGAAAGCAAAATAACTAAAGGCTTGTTGTTGGTTGATGATAGAGGTCACAAACTGAATCAGTAAAGATCTGCGGAAAATTCAGTAAAAACCTGCTGCAGTCAGTATCCAGCGGGGATTTTATTGTTTTGTTTTACCATCTTATCGCATGTATTACATTGCCTCTAGGGGAACCCCTATTGAGACAGACAAGTCACTTTCAGATTAAAAAACCCTCATCCTTTTACAACTGCATTCTATAACAGGTACAAATGGGCTGTGAAGAATTTCTGGCAACTCGGTTTACCCTCATTATCACTCATAACTGTAGTTAAGGTTGGTATTATCCTTCTGCTGACCCTTTAATCAAAACAGCACATGCAGTCTTGTTGTAATGGTTTTGTGGTTATTTTTATATGGAACCATAGCTGTCATTTCATGGGAAACATAAGCCGCTCTCCAAATTAATGATAAGTGTTAATATCGATTTCAAATAAATGTTGTATGGAGAAAATACCCAACCATTACATTGCTGGTAATGATGTGGTCTTTCAATTGTTCCGCTGTGTTTTCTTCAGTAGACTCTCGCTAATTTGACCCAGATGGACCAGACCGTCTTCAGGATAGTGATTTGAATACAATACTGATAATAATCTGTACCACTCTAAAAAAAAGCCTTGTCAAGTGCTTGTTTCATGTTTTGTTACTTATATTTTATTAAAAATATACAAATAACTATTTTAAAAAACGTAGACAGATGTAAACGATTTACACACTCATCAAATAATAATACCGAAGTTTTGTTTCCAGCTGCTAAAGATAAAATAATTTCATCCAAGGCATTGACTGTTTTCCAAATATCTTCTTGCATATACCATATCACATTTAAACTCAGTGGCATCCACAAGGCTCAAAGTAGATTATAAATCAGTAAGATGACAGGGGAAAAGGATTTCTTATCTCTTATAGCTGATGAATAGCTGCGTCCATCAATGGCTTGGATACTGAGGCCACCAACAAGTTGCTCACAATCCTATCTTTTATCAAGAGGATTGCAAATCATCGTTTACAATTTCATTTCAGAAGGCATTGATAGCTACAAGCATTTTCCCAATGGGAATACAAATGCAATTCCCCTTTGTGTTTTATGTATAAATCTGCTCTAAAGGATATTTTCTAAGTGGCTTAAGAATGTTCTGTTCTTTCCATTAGCTAAGCAATGCATGAGATTAAAAGATATATCTTTCATTTTATGTTTAGTTAAGTTTGAAATATCAACCATTTTATCATGCTGATGTTGAATACAGTTCAGCTCTAATGGATAAATGTAGCAAATATAATTTCATTATAGTGCCTGTAAGACAGCACCAACTGTTGGGAGGAAAAACTGCAAAAAGACTGAGGGTTAGGCATTTGTTGCCTATTTAGCTACAATTATTCTGCACAAGTGCAATGCAATTGACATCTGTCGACTGAAATAAAAATGTTATTCTTTAAGTCAGTCAAAAGGGTCAATTTAATGTTCCTTTACTGTATGATTCTAAACTCAACCAATGCCTATAGCTGTAAATCAATCAAACGGGGTAAATCTGTATATCTTTTTTAGGTATCCAGTAGGAAGTGAGAAAATATTTCTTCCCATCCCCAACTTATTATTGGTCATCAGATCACCAATTTCTTTTTTTTAAACCAGATTTAAAGAGTGATAACCATGATGTTAAAATATTTTACTTACTATAGGCTAGTATATTATAATCAACTTTGTCAGTGCAACATTATCGCCGCTGTCATCTGTCAATTTAATATCTTTTACTGTGCACTTGCTCTATGTTCTTCTTTAAAAGGAGAATTCTCTGAAAAATGAATCAGTAAAATTTACAACCTTAAAAGGTATAATCTATATTATTTTAAGTGATCCATCTTTTAACAGCCTATACTTAGAGCTACCTCTTCAAATAATGCTATCCTTTAAGCTTTTGTTTCTTTATACAGGTAGACGTAGTCTTGCTAAACACTATGCTGTCTGGAGTTTTTTTTTTTTTTTGTGGATGATAATGTTACAACAGCTGATCAGCAGATAGCATTAGGGTTTAGAGCAGCAGGCTCCAATTTTAACACCTACTAAAAATTAAATGATACCAGGCAAACGGTCACAGTTCAGAAATCACTAAAGGAATATAGTTCTCTGTTGTGGAGAACCTTCCTCTGTCAAAGGATCTTCAATGCCACACAGCAGCACTAAATGGGAATACAGTGGTCTGTTTTATTCTAAAGCAAAGTCGTAGTAGCAGTGTGATCCATTTGGGAGACTGATATGTTTTGTCATACTGATGGTACATAGTTTAAAGCAACACTGCTGTTCCATATCAGCATGGGTATGCAGTATTTGTCCCAAATTCATTGTGCTTTCATTGCTGGTGATGCCTATGGTCTGCTAGTGGTTGGGTTGGGTTAGGTTTCGTGTAAGGTATTATGCTACTAATATAACAGTATCCCAAATGTGTTTTCCTTCTCATTAATATGTACATTCCAATTACCATTTAGGTGAAAGGGAGCAGTGATGTGAATTCTATGAAGATTTCTAACGTGCACAGTCCTTCACCTCCACAATTCATGAACAATCAATAACAACGACCATCATTAATTATTGATTAGCAACTTAGACAACAAAGCTAATAACAGAGTTTGAGTGCGCCTCTAAGGGGTCTCTGAAGACCAGGCAAACAGGTGAGGTCAGTTGTAACGGGGTCCAAGCTTGCAGGCAAAATTAAATAAAGCAGGAGAGTTGCTTTATACATAGACGTGTGATTTTGGTTATGAAATGTCATTCTATTTATTTGAAAAGTACTAAAAGCAGGTATGTTTTAAAACTGAAAACATTTGAATTTCTTCTTACACACATCTTGTGGTTGAGTTTACTTATGCTAGACCAAACAACTGAAGACTATGAATTCTAATTAATGTTACATTATTAATTATTATTATTATTATTATTATTATTATTATTATTATTAGTAGAGCAATGTTAATAATAGCTTGTAAATAATTTCACAGAGAGCTGCTCTAAAGACAGCTAACCTTAATTACAGTGTACTAAAAGAAAATAACCAATGCAGGAAAAGTGGTTCAGTGCTTAAAGTGTGTCAGTTCACTGAACTCCAATTTGTGCCCCCAGGGTTCCTGTGATGAGATCTTGTTGTGCTTCTATAGCTCTATTGTGCTGCTTTTGCATGCTCCTTCTCTGAAGAAACCCTTACATAAAATTCCATTGGAACATTACAATATCAGTGTATTAGCTCAAAGAAAGCTTATCAGAACCATTGGCAAACCATAGCATTACCAGCAAGGGGAAACACGACAGATTTGGAGCAAAATTGCAGTGTTCATGCTGTGGTACACAATAGTTATGATATGGCTCCAATGTATGTCAGTGATTTATCATTGTGCATAGGTTCATTGAAATACTATTGGTCTGTCAACATATTAAAAAACGGTTAGCACTGTGGTACTAACATTGTGTAAATGTTATTTCAAGTCAAAATACTGGGCTCCTGAGTGGTGTATCCAGTAAAGGCGCTCTGCGTGGAGTGCAGGATGCACCCTATAGCCTGGAGGACACCGGTTCAAGTCCAGGCTATTCCACTGCTGACCATGGATGGGAGTTCCCAGGGGGCAGCGCACAATTGGCCAAGCGCTGCCCTGGGGGGGGGGCTTAAGTTGGCCATGGTGTCCTCAGCTCACTGCACACCAGCAACCCCTGTAGACTGGCTGGGTGCCTGAGGGCTTGCCTGTAAGCTGTTCAGAGCTGCGTTGTCCTCCGATGCTGTAACTATGGGTTGGCTGTTTGGCAGGCCTGCAGAGTGAAAAGAAGCGGTCAGCTGACAGCACATGCTTTGGAGTACAGCTCTCTGTTTGTCATCAGCGCAGGGGTGGTAGCAGTGAGCTGAGTCTAAAATACAATGGACACAATTGGATACTCTAAATTGGGAGAAAAATGTTGTAAAATTAATTGGTGACTACTAAATAGAAAATAAAAAAATACACAAATGGCTCATATCCACTGTCAGAGATATTGGCTTTCATAATATTGGAGCACAAATGACCCTGTTTTTATAATGTATTGATATTTTCTAGATCAATTTATTAGACACAAATATATTTTGAGATAGTATTTTCTTCATTTTACAGCTTGTAATACTTTCTTACTTAAATTCTGCTATAATCAGTCATCACATTGGGTGGGCCTTCTCATAACACCAAGATCCCTGTTCTTGATTAGAAATGCACCAAAGCCAGCTGCGGCTTTCCTCTCCTATCACGTCACAGATCTGGGGCTTCTGAACTCCTTTGATGTGCTGACATGGTTTAAGGACAGTTATAGCATCACTAGATCCATGTTGTTGACTATACAGGCTTGTTATGTAAAGGGACATATTTTAAAGAGAGATGGTTCATTCAGGTGAACAAATGTAATCGCTATAAATCACATTTAATGGTTATATAGTGCTGCAAAACTGGATCTATAGCACATTTTTTATTTAGGTCAGGCCTGAGGCATTTTCCTTCATATCAGATCAAGCCTCACACAGCTAGTGGCCAATCATGAAACAGTCTCCTTACAGACTCAAGTGAAGACCTGTGAAGTATGAATACAACTAATAGAGTACCTCCATTAAACCTTCTTTAAAAATTCATGTGTAAATGTGATGCTGTAATCTAACTATCATTATAATAATAATAATAATAATAATAATAATAATAATAATAATAATAATAATAATAATAATAATAATTAAACACTGTTTAGATAGCCTAAATGCATTTAAATTTTTCAGATTGATACAACCTAGGTGGAAAATAGAAAATGTCCTTGTGAACTGTCCTGTTTTCTGTCAGCTGGCTTATAGTATTTGAAACCGATCTCTGTCTTTGAAGTGAGTAAAATTTAGTGTGCCTCTGCCATATAAAAACAAAATGTCTCATCTTTGATTGAGTGACATAACCTTAATGTAGTGAAAAACATATTTCATTTAGAAACTGGGAATAATAACCTCAGCCCGAGGTTTCATTTCCGTTCAGTTCCTGGTATATTTCTGTGCCAGTGTTTGTTCTGGTAATCACCAGTTACATTTACAGTACTGGGTATTAATTTTAAAGCAGAGAAATCAGATGCTCTTGCAAGTCGTAGTGATTACAGTGGCTGATAAATATCCATTTATTGCTTCTTTGACAATAGTAAATATAAAGATACACAAAAGGAATGTGTAACACTGTCTTTTTTGATTAGCTAATGTGCATTGTGCCTACTATATTGGCAGGCTCACAAGAGGAGGCAGAGACATGTTCCAGAGCAGTTCTGGGTTAGCAAGGACAGCATTATGTTTCAGTTACAGGAAATTAATAGGGTGTTGTTTACAGGGGAGGTTTGTCATCACTATGTCAGAAAGGTAAACTCATTTGAAACTGAAAGAACATTTTGGGGGAACAACACACCAAAATATACATAGACATTTTATCCTTCTGTCTTGGACTATTTTGCTGTTCCATGGTGACAATCATACTTTCCAGAGGATGGTCATGAGTTTTGAAATTACCAGGGTTGTTGGTGCTTCATCTCGTGACACACAATACACCTGGTGAGTGCGGCCATTTTAGAACTACTGCACACCCTGTCATGTGTTATTGCTTACTTGCCATCCAAAAACAAAAACAGAAATCACAGCCAGGAAAATTATGCCTTCTACCAAAATTACAAGTTGGAGTAAATAAGGTCAGTGTCAGCTTATCAAATTCCATTTTTTGTGGATGCTTCACTTTCCAATGTGGATTAATAAAACAGCAGTTACAGTTTCTGTCCATGATAAAGGTAGTTAAGGTGAATGGTAAACATGTTGCTGAAGTTCTTGTCACCTGCATGTGGATTTACTCGAATGAATCTAAAGTAATACAGGTTTCCAGATACATGATTGCTGGTAAGTGGGACCTCACTGCAGTTCATTTGCCCCATATATAGCAGAAAAAACTAACAGGGTAAAGGTTTTGTTCTACAGTAGTTTGGGTAGCTTGGAATAAATTGCTTAGAGATGCCTCAAGTAGTAAATGCATTGTGTGACTGCAAATTGCTTACAAATGACCTTAGATGATAAATGCCTGGTACATTGCTACAAATTACTTCAGATAGAGCTTAAACTGTTTCAGAAGAAATACGCTCAGTCTTTGTTGTGTATACCCATTCACTTTCTTTTTTTTAAAGTAAATAACTTTTTATATCTAATTATTCACATGCTCTGGATTATTAATCAACTTTGGAAAGTATCCAAGAGCAATCCAAGCAAAATTCAAGCACATCCTTGCATTGAACGTATCTTAAGCACAAACCCAAACCCTTTTCTTATTAGCTTGTGCGTTAAATAGTGAGCCTAACGCATGCTTGAAATTTACTAACAGCAGGTATTAATCTATCATGCGTGCTAAAGAGAAAGTTCAGACGCAATAATAATTATAAATAATAAGCAGATGCTCCGCTATGTATACAAGTTATTTCATTTCTATAGTGTTTATACAATGTTAATTTGTCTCAAATATAATAGTTTGTACATGGTCTAATATATATATATATATATATATATATATATATATATATATATATATATATATATATATATATATATATAATTATTGTACTTGAGAAGGCAAAATATGCTTTGATTGTTTTTGTTGAGAAATGCTATACTCATTACATATGTTGGCCATGTCAGCCTAATTATTATTTTTTTTAAAAAATCACTTCTCCTTTTAATGAATATACAATAAAAGTAATGTGCAATCATATATTTTATTTCTTATTATTGTACTTACATGACATGAGAAATGTTAACTGATAGATATCATTGCTTCTCTTCCCTGCACTGTATTATCACCCAGCAGAGCAGGCTCCATGGGTGGATCAGAGGGAAGTGTGTCTAATATGTGTCCTGGTAACCCATTATTAATAGCTATGTTGTGCAAAATGCAAGGTTAGGGTTACAGTTAGCTACGGTTTGTATGAAAGGTGCTTTATAAATATCATTTCATTTCATTTTCTGCAACTCTTTGGAGCCTAACCATATGACCTCTGTATCTAAATAATGTCTCCATGATGTCAAATAGTTTTCAGCCCAGAAAAATAGTGCTTTAAATAGTACACCTAGTAGTGCATAATGTCTGGTTTTCATCAGCACTAATTTGTGATCACTTTTAAGTTATTAGCAATAAGGTTTATAATAATGCCTGGTGACATATTTACAACAATGTGCCTGTTATTACTGGTGTGTTTGTTGACAGGGGTATCAAGCAATCAAATGATGAATGTAAGAGTTTAATGACACGTTGAATTGCATGAATGTAGTTTTTGTTTTTCCAAAGGTAATTGGACAAAGGTTGTCTGAGAACTGCCAGAGGTAATGTCAAATCAGGTTTGAAGATACATTTCTACTTTGGAAATCACAGTCTCCATTCAAACATTTACATTTATGTTAAAAAATGCCAGTAGTTAGTTTCTGAAAATCTGTTGCATATGTGTGTGCAAGAAGAGGGGAGGGGAGGGGAATGGGGCTTCAGTAATATTGCTGCTGATATACAGTGCTGTCACCTCTAGGTGTTTAGTACCTTTAGAACACATTCTTTTTGATGATTTATTTAGCAGGCTTACATTTTTTGAGTAGTGCTTTTATGTAGTTTAAGTACTGAAAAAATTAGCTTGTCAGTTTTTTTATGACTCTATTAAAAGTTTCAATATTTTGATACCTATTAGAAAATTCAAGCATGTCTAATGCCCAGTAACGGTATTATAAAACATTTTTAAGTGTTCATCCTTTTCCAGTTAGAAGCACTGAACATTTCAGCTAGAGGCAATATTTGCCATTTAAAGAATGATTTCAATTCGAGACAGTTCACTTAAGCAAGGAGGATTACTGCCTTTATTTCCACTCTGTTTTGATTTCAAGTGACATTAGGGAACTGGTTGGACAGAGCCCAGAAGTGAAATCCAAAAGTCATAAACTTTGTATTTAAATTAAATGGTCTTGATTAAGTTAACAAGTGTAACACTTCCCCATTAATTTGTAACCCAATCTACACATATTTTTACAGAAGTATGTACACTGTACTTTGTTGTCATGTTTGACAAATAAAAATACAGTCATTTTATTCAATAAAATAATTTTGACCTGCAGACATTCAAGACATTTAAATGTCCAATTATGTCTGGAAACTGAGACTCATGATACTTTAACATGGTAGATTTGCAATCCAATTTAGCATTACACTGTGTCCTCCTAATGCAAGGGAGTGATGTTTTTCATGTTTTCATAACATTGTCTCAATTAGACATGCCTTGTGACATGTGATGTGAATATGATTAGATGTAGGTCTAATGCATTTGTTTACAAATTCTGATGGGTTAGCAGAGGATATTTTTGCTGTTACCATTGTATCACACTTAACTTCAAGTCAAGGGGTCTAAGCAAACCATACATTTAAGTGCCAAATGACAGCTTTCTGAATTGCTGCACCATTGTTTAAATTTAAGGATACTGCCTTCCAGTGGGGATTTGACTGCCAGAGGGGGAGATTAGAGGCTCTATGAGATATATCTTAGAACTGAAGGAAAGAAGAGCTAATTTGGAAACACAGAGCTGCAAGTATGATTGCTCTGTTCTACATATGGGAGATCAGAAAAAGAAACCCTTATAAATAGCCAATTGCTAAAAGTACAGATGGGGCAGTCCAGAGAAATATTTCTGATTCTCATATTTGTAGTTTTGTAATAACTTGAAACTTGGAAAGGTTTAACCACCAAATGGCAATTTGTTAAATTTGACTCTGACCTCTTATGCAATATAGCAGGCTGGAAATCATCTAGGAATTTTTTTTATGTATATTTGCTCCAAAACATTAAATTAATTTCATTCAAAATGTATTGAGCGATGACGCTTCATATAAAGGTGTGCAAATAAGATTCTGGGGTTGATGTGATCAAAGGTTACTGACTGAAAAGAGGTGATCATCTTTGTCTTTATTTGGCAGGTAGATTCATATATTTGAACCCTACTGTATGTTATACAAAAGCATGCACTTAAGTCTTTCCTCTCCTTAACCTACTGAAAAACATCACTGTGTACCAAAGTGGTGTGTGGATTTATATCTTTAGATATTCTGCTATAATAAATTCAATGAAATCAGATGAAAACTGGGCAAACAGCCAGCAGAAAATCCTTTATATGATTTCAGACAAGTTTTTTTTTTTAACTTTGACCACAGTACAGAAAATATGTGTTAGAAAAAATCTGTGGAATGTAAAAGTCTATTAAAATATGAACTGATCTCATTCTGCTTATCTTGCTGATACAGTAGTTATTGCTCACACCCTTCCCATCTTTATGACCTGGTGTAAGGAATGCCCAATACTTATGTAAGAGTAATATGAGACCTGTAATTATGAACACTTATGTTGCATGCAGTGCTTCAGTGGGGATATACAGTGACCTCTGCACTGCGGTATAATTACCCTGGACACTAGCCAATCATTCTACACAAATTAAGCAGCTAGGCTAGAGATTAATGTTTGAATGCTATGTCACTCTTCATTAAGATTCAGAACCAGGCCCTTGAGATACAAGATAAAACAAAACAAGCACATTTCTGGTCTGTGTGGTAACCAGAGAGGTGAAGGTCCAACATAGGATAAAAAGGCAAACGTGGAGTCGAAAACCAATACGCTGACTGTAGACAAGGATATCTTTTTAGAACCAGACAGATTATTTTGATTCACTTAATTAAATCTTGCTATCCAATTTGTATTCCACAATATTTTAAAGAGTAGCTAGTTTTTATTTTGTGGAGTTGTCACAAAGATGGCTGTAGTGGAGACGTCAGACCAGAAGAAACACACAGTACAGAGAGGAAATGATAAATGGATGCGCTGCTGCGCAGTTTATTATTATAAAATAAAACAGGACAAAAACAGGACATGGTACTGGCAGCCAAAACAAAGAGACAAACAAACAGACTAATACTAAACACAAAACACGGTGAGCAGATATTTTACTTATATTATTATGATCACAATTATTACCTACGTCTCCTATCCCGTTCTCCACTCTCCACTCACAAACATGCAGCTTTTATGCAGCTGTACCGTGACTCGATTGCTAATCAATCATTCAATTGGAGTAGCGGTACAACTGCACATGAATTAATAAAGTGCAGATCCCCGTGCTCACATAGTATTACTTTTTACTTGCACGTGAAGTGCTGTGCAATCCTCGTGCCTAAATACAAATATACATTTTTTAACACACGTGAGACACAGATCCGTTAATATCCCATGTACCAATGCCTGTACACCAACATTTAACACACTACATGCAACATATACAGAAAATGCACACAGGGGCAGGCACTTTGTCACAGGAGTTTACAGTCATTCTGAGTGGAGTCATGTTGCTCTAATGTTACAATTTTTCTGGAAATGCAACTTTACCTGAGCCGCTTTGAGCTTTCAATGCTGCTAACCCATTATACATTTATGTAGAGTAGAGTTGCAGAGTTGAAATGTTGAGCTGTCACATTTATTTGAATGGAACGAGGAAGGCTGTTCAGTTTTGGCACTCAGGATTCTCCAGAAAAGCTCAAAGTAGCTCAAAGCCAAAAGTAGGCATACATTTTATTTTATTTAAAATTATAAAATAATATACATTTCACCCAGAATCAGAGGTGGCGGAGGGTACAAGAAGAATAACTGAGACAAAAGGTAAGTGACATTCCATTCCAGTTACAATTTAAGTAATTATTGACTCTGAGCAGAGTTTTAAAAACCTTTACTGTGTACTTACCATTGTCACCTTTGCAGTATACTGCACATCTTTTCCAACACAATTGCGTCCAAAATAAAAAATAAATTTTACCAAGACCCAAAAAAATTGGTTGACCCTTCAGGAATTTATTATAATGTTTTATGTCTACTGTAGGTTTTTTTTTGTTTGTTTGTTTTTTTGTCGCTTTGTTGGAGAAATGGAGAACATGTTTAGAAAATTGGACACATAGTCTTGTGAAACATTTTCTTCTAATTTAATTAATAAGCTTTTTTTAAATAATTGACTCATAAGAAGAAGAAAAAAAAGATCCAGGAGTAATTCTACATAAACACATTGTAGCACATTATGTCTTGTCACGCAAAACATAACATCAAATAAGCTGAATTCACTTTTAAGTGGATTAAATGCATTCATCAGTACAGAGAGTGTGCAAAAACTCAGAAAGCTTATTTGCAGATTATATTGAATCTTCAGAAGTTCACTCTAGGAGGCAATAACTCATATATCAAAAACACACGTTCACATTACATGCCATATGAATTATCCTGCAACTAAGATAATACTATAATTTGAGGGTTAGCCTAAAACTCGGTCTCCCACCCAGAACAATTATAATAATAAGCATTAGATTAGAATTAGCCAAGGAAATAAAAATGTACCATAAACCCAATAGGGGTGTGGAATTAAAGATCACTCCAGTTACCTATTTGCAAGTAAAGCCATTAGTGTCTAAATCTTAATTCAATATATAATACATACAATAGTATTATTGAAACCTGCACTATAAATGTTAATGTTTAAACTCACTCCAAGTCTGCAAGCATACAGTATGTTTCAAACTGTCATAAATATTATTTCTGCGGACGTGTGTTTAACGTCATCAATTTTTGTTCTAGCAGAGGTCATACAGTAAGTTATGACACCATTGTTTGTGTTGCACTTCTCTCAGTGGTAGAACCATTCTTTGTGCTCCAACATCTGCGTAACGCAAATGTAAGTTGTTTTGTGTCCAGTCTAGATGGATGGATTTAATGCTCCAAATGCCTACATCAGTTTCAGTTATACAGGTCACATCTACATCAGGAGGCAGTGTGGTCCAGGGGTTAAAGAAAAGAACTTGTAAAAAGGAGGTCCCCAGTTCAAATCCTGCCTCGCTCACTCACTCTCTCACCTCCTTGTGCTCCATCTTTCAGGTGAGACGTTGTTGTAAGTGACTCTGCAGCTAATGCATAGTTCGCACACCATAGTCTCTGTAAGTAGCCTTGGATAAAGGTGTCTACTAAATAAACTAATAATAATAATAATCTCAAGGGAAGGCAAATGATTTGCTCTACTGTACCTCCAGCCTTGCAAATTGAATGATTCAATATTCTTATTTTTTCCCATTTCAGATTAGTCTGGATTCAGTTATAAACAGTTAAACTGTTTGGTTTAGACCTTCTTCCGGGTTAGGCATGGAATTAGAGGCTATATGTATAACAAAAGAATCAATCCTGAGGACAGTGCTAAAGTCTCACAGGTGTTTCTAATTGTTCGCCCAACCCTTCTAAGTGTAGTTTTTATTCAGCAGTTGGTTGCCACTTGAGTCAGAAGTGAGGGCTAGCAGCTTGTCATCTGAGGCCCCAGCGTCAGTCTGCTGAAGGATGGAGCTGAAAGGACGCCTCTGCTCGGCAGGAGGCTTTAGAAACTACAGTTGATGAAGGGTACCATGCAACCTCAGGTCTCAGACAGAGGGAGCAAGTGAGAGCAGCTGCTGAACCTGCAAACAACATCTTTCTGTTCCTGCTCAGAGACTGAGTAATGTGAGCAGACAGTAATTGTTGCAGTGATGGGATTAAGTTAATTTATTTAGCTGACCTCTGCTTGAGTGAAGCTGTGGCTGAGAGGGCTTTTCCAGCCTCCCCTGTAGCCTTCATTATTTCTGAAAAACATGACATATTGAGTCATTTAGGACTGTACTGATATTTTAGTGGGCCCCAAGTTGAAACATTTTGTTCACTAGCATTCGGGCCATACATAGGCTGTATTTTCACCCAAACATATATTAAGCCATCTATTGGTTATAAATGTCAGGCCTAGCTCCTTATAAAAAGATTAATTTTTGACATCAGGAATAAAATGTTTTATACATGTCTGATGACATTTTCAATTGCAGGTCAGCTAGACTTTTTTACACACTGGGATTTATTTTAATGATCTAACAGTACCAGATTTATAAACCAGATTACTAAGGGTTTCACACATTTTCAACACGTTTCCCTGTGTTTCACTAATACCCTTAAATATGCATTTTACCATGATATAGCACATTATTTATTTCCATTAAAGCTTGACCACTTATCTCAAACACATTCTCATAAGCAAAGTGAATAGCCAGAAATGGCTCCAGTTAATTTGCTGGACCTACTTAATCTTTATTTATTGCAACATTCTGTATCCCTGATTCCATTCCGACTTGTGACTCTACATTATAATTTATCAGTTCCATTCATCCAGCAGCAATCACTGCTAATAAAATAAACCCTTTAGAGGAAACTTAACATTTAAGATCCATATTGGTGTGCAATTTAATAAAGAAGCAGTCTCTCTGGTATATTTAGGCAGAAGTTAAATTTATCCATAAAGGTTACTGTAAGATTGGGCTTTGTCAGCTCAGCTACCAATCAAGCTAAACTGGTACCGATGTGCACAATTACTTACTTGAAATCTTAACTATCTTGTTTGATGCAATTAGTGAAATGCATAATTTCTACTAAATACATTTTAATGTTGCATGACTACTATCATTGTATGATAGAATATGAATTGTGTTACTACTGGTCTTTAATTAGCATGGAATATTTATTGAATTCTCTCGGATCATGTGCTCAACATTAGGAAAATAAAAAAAAAAAAATGTGAATCGTTTTTTTTTTTTTTTTTTGTCAGATTTAAATCCCAAGGAAAGAAACCATTGTAAACTAATTGGTAACTTGAAGCTTAATTTCTCCCTTGTGGCATGGGCGTCACTAAAGTTAACGTTACCTTTTGCTCAGGCATGGTACTGAACCAACAACACTAAAATAGCAGTCTATCATTAGGGGTGTCTGGTTTATCAAGTCGATGCCATTTATGTTTGTAGTCCTGACCCATAAAGAAATCAAATGTACATATTTTACATTTATATTTTGGAATAATGATCAAGGCTCATTACTATAATGCAAAGAAGAACTCAGCATATTACTTTTATGTTATCGTTAGCAAGTCAGGGATAACATCAAAGGTATTTGCTCCTAGGGCACAGATGAACTCAATGAAAATGTAGCTGATGACTGTGGGAAGCATAATATCCCGATTTTCATTCAAATGCATTTCAGTCTCAAAAAGTGAGACTAATCTCTCTTTAAGTCTGTTGTTTTCATTGTTAGCTCTTATTTCAGTTCAACCTTCTTTCAGACACAATAATGCAATAATCATTTGTATTAAAATAACTACCAGTTAATAGATTAATGTCTTACTGAGCCCTGTAGTTTGAATAAACATGTTTTCTGATCACAAGCAGCCTTTTCTTTATTTTCATTGACAGTTTGGTAGCGATCTGTTCAAACCGTGCAACATGGACCAATCATTGCCATTCTCATAACATATTAATTAATATGTTATATTAATTTGTATTATTTTACAACCCAGTCTTGTATTGACATTATATAAACAATTCTAATTTTCAAAAAGAAAAAAAAAATTCATACAGGTAAGTTGGTAACAATCCTGCAGTATGATTAACACTATTGAAACATGTTAATACTCAGAGGTGCAAATTCAATGACCTGAATTATGACCTGCAAAATTCCTCTACAAAATTAAATCAAAGTTCAAGACCTAGGAAAACATGTGTTAGCATTCTATAAGCTCTTTATCAAATACATATTTACAGTTTGATTGAATGTCATCTTACAACAGGGAGACAATAAGTGTGCTCTGTGTTTTTGTTTTATTTGATTTTATCAAGTCTGTGGTTTACTTCTTCATTGGCATTTTGACTTTTCTATCTACCACCACTAGTAGCAAATACAGTTGCAAAAATAAAATGATTTCCCAGTTCAACATTATATTTAGAGTGAAGACAACGAATTCTCATATGTATGCTTAGCTAAAGCAATTGGCTGGAACACCCCTATTCATTACAGAGTTGACCTTTCCAGCTATTTCTCTCCACCCAGGCATTCATTTCAACTCAGTGCTCAAACATACACTGAAATCTCAGTGATGCACAGTAATGTGTTACTAATTCATCGCTAGGACTATTATCAAAAAAACATATACTATGCATTCACTGTGCTGTACCATGACCTTGTGGTTTATAATGCTTTTAATATGTTTTACTACACGTTGATATGCTTTTACCATGGTATACCACATTACATTTTTATAGAGGAGTCGTTTATATTTATATAAAGAAATTCTGCTTTATTTAACTGAATCAACAGCTATGACCATATACAGTTAGTCAATGTACAATGCTATGAGTGTGCTGTGTATATTAAACATATGCTGTTTCTATTGTCATTAATTCCAAGATTTATTGACACATGATTTAGCTTGACCAAAGCTAAGCTAATTCTGACTGAAACACGTTGCTTGTTGTCAGAACATTACTACTCTAGACTAGAAAGATTGTACATGTTGTCTTTATTTAATAATACAATACCAGTAATTTTAATAAATTTGATTTCAAATGGCAATGAAGGCGAGCTAGTGACCTCGCCAAATTAATGGTTGACATTTATTTTTCAGGGAACCAGGGTTACAGTAAGTAACCTAACGTTCTCTTTCAATCTCGAAATGTCAACCATTACGAATTGGGAAATACTCAAGCCGTCGCAGTGAGACAAAGCAGCCATAAGCCTTGCCCTGGTGCCCTGGGCAAGCTGCATTAAGGACTCTGGACCCCACAGAAGGTGCATAATATATGATACATGATAGTAGAATAATACATGAAATAGTACATTAAATACAGTGGAAACTGCATAATACGTGATACATGCTAATAGCATAATACATGAAATAGTATATTAAACACAGTGGAAAGTGAATTACATGATACATGATAGTAACATAATACATAACATAGTACATTAAATGCAGTGGAAAGTGCATAATATATAAAATAATAGAAGCAACACATCTTAAAGAGCATGGGAAGCAAGAGAGAACAGGTGGGTCTTGAGGGACAACGGTGGGAGCATCACGCACCAAAGCTGGGAGAGAATTTCAAAGAGTCGGAGGCATGAAGCTAAATAACAGTTCTCAAAGTGTGGTGCACTTTTGCTTGGGGATAACAAGCAGGCCAGAGTTGGAGGACCTCAGCTTGCAGGCAGGGACATAGCGGGTCAGCAGGTTGAGGAGCTACTCAGGACCTTTGTGATGAAGGACATTGTAGGTGAGCAGAAGAGTTTTGAAAATAATCCTGAACTTTACAGGTAGCCAGTGAAGCTGAGCAAGACGGGGTGATGTGATCACATTTCTTACATCTGGTAAGGATCCTGGTAGCGTCATTCTGAACTAGTTGCAGTCGGTTTATAGTGCGTTCCGAGAGACCACCGTGTAGCTGAGTCAAGAGGAGACAAATGCATGACAGAGTATCTCCGCATCCGGAGATGTTGCTGTCAAGAAGGTAGCAGCAGACAGTTTCTGAGGTTCAGGGCGGCTATATTTAGATTCTTAAGCTAAATCCTACTAGGAGTTCAGATTTGCTAGTGTTCAGATGAAGAAAATTGGCAGACACCCAGGCCTCGATGTCTTGAATGCAAGTCGAGAGCCAGACTATGGCAGAGTGGTTCCAGAGTCAAGTTTTAAGTAGAGCTGGGTGTCGTCAGCATAGGAGTGAAACATGAGGCTGTGTTGGCGGATGAGGTGACCCAAGGGATACATGTAGATATTGAAGAGAAGGGGCCCAAGAACAGATCCTTGGGGGACACCACAAGTGACTGGGTTTGCAACACCACTGCTCCCAGCACAGAAAACAGATTACATGTAAGAGGATATCCAGGAGAGACAGGTTCCAGCATACTTCTGAAGGTGGTCAAGAAGAATGTCACAATCTTCTGTGGTGTCAAAAGCAGTTGTTAGGTCAAGGAGGACAAGCACAGAGGGAGCACCAGCATCAGCATTGAGCAAGAGATCATTCACAATCCGAAGCAGAACAATTTCAGTATTGTGATGCGGCCGGAAACCAGACTGTAGAGATTCAAGCAGATTGTTATGATGTCAGAGAAATACGTCACCCTGGCTGCAGCGAGCGCACATCTGTAGCTCGCAAGCTGGTCAGTCCAGATCTCTCTGTGAACCTCCACTTGGCAGGCAGGCTTAAGCACTCAAAGTTTGAGGATGAACCATGGGCAGTTTTGAACAGTGTCGATGCTATGAGTAAGGGTGTCATCAATGAGAATAGGAGAATACCAGTTAAGAAGGGTTGCAGAGACACATTCTGAGAGTTTCAGAGGATTCGGCAGATTCTGCGACAGAATGAATAGTGGTATCAGTAATGGAGGGAGATTAATATTAGCAGCTCGGTTCTGAGTGGGGAGTGCAGACAAGGGAGAGGAATTCTGAAAACTCTGCAATAAAAGTAGAGTTGCTCTTTGGTGGATGGTAGATAACAGCAAGGGTGAGGAACATGGGAGAGGGGAGCTTGATGACGAGATGCTCAAAGGGCAGGCAAAAAAAGAAATTAGGAAGCGAGCACAGAATTTGCAATAACAGCAGTGCCCCCATCTAGGCCAGTGAGACGAGGTTTGTCAAAGAGGGAATAGCTTCTTTGGGGTGGCTAGATGCAGTAAGTGCATGTCGTTTACAGAGTAACGACATAAGTTATAAGCTCATTGAGAAGCAGAGATTTGTTAGTCAGAGAGATACAATTGAAAAGGGTGATTTTCAAGTTTGTAGCAGGCAGCGTAGGGGGAGAAGGAGTTAGTAAGGGTATGTGGAGCAGGTGCTTAACAGTGTTCATTCTTGGAGTGGAGAACTAGAGGCACTAGCATTCTGTAGTGTGGTTATAATGGAGGGCACGCAGAAGCTCGCATTCAGGGGCCAGACCCACAGCTGGAGTGGCCTGGGGTCTGAGTGCCACAGATGGCCCTGAGCATGACTGAGAAGGTACCTGTGTAGTGGGATCTGCCACGGCTATCACTGAATGAGATGGGTCAGGTCTGTAAACCATATCCTCCTGGGCCAGTGTGGCACAACTATGAGGACCCTCACACCCTCGATCCGTACATTCTTCAAGAAAGACGGGATCAGCACTAGAGGGGGGGGGGAGGCATGCAGCAAGCCTTGAGGCCAGCTGTGGGCTAGGGCATCGATTCCCAGAGGGCCCGTGTCTCTGTGAATTGAGAACCACAAAAGGCAATGTGTGGACTCCTCTGAGGCAAACAGGTCAACTGCTGCAGTGCCAAACCTGTGCCAAATCATGTCTACCACCTGGCACCACTCGGTGTGCCGAGGAGTACCCTCTCAACAGCAGGTCCACAGGTAGACTGCCCTGAGGGAGAGAAAAAGTGGTTGTGCCCAGGTGAGCAACTGAAACGCCGCTTGGTGCTTATCCCGGGGACCATAATCCGCCCTGGCGATCGACATATGCTACGACAGAGGTATGGTCCATGCGCACTAGTACACGTTTGCCATGCAGCACCAATTGAAAATAGTGCAGGACCAGGTGCACTGCTTTCAGTTCTGATGCATGGATCCCCCTGCCACTCCACATCACCCCACAGCCAAGGTTGGTCAGCAACCCCCTCTGGTATACTACACCTATGGCCACTCCTTCCCTGAGGTGACACTTGCTCAGGGCACGCCAGTATGACTGATACACTGTCAGCCAGCAGTGTCTGGCTCTAGCTGGGTGAACTACTTGGGTACTGAGCCTTGCCTGCAAGGGGAGCATATGGAGAAGACCGATAGGGAGGACAGAGGAGGCTGCGACCAATCCCAGCCAGCAGATATAGCAACCGTTGGCACAGCACCACCTGCAATGACTGTCCATGATGGAACACACATAATATTATATATATAATATATATATATATATATATATATATATATATATATATATATATATATATATATATATATATATATACATATATATACATATATATATATATATATATATATATATATATATATATATATATATATATATATATATATATATATATATATTTATATATATATTAATTATAAATATTATATATAAAAACCGGAGAAAAGAGATTTCACGATCCGGAGAAAGAGATTCTCACGATAACGGATTGGTTGGAGTGAGGAATCAAATGGCGAGGGTTGCTGTGTGACATAGAGTCTTGTTCCAGAATGCAACAGACACAAGAGGGCCTACTACGTAGATTTTTAAATATGTACTCAGATCATGTGACACGAGGGTCATTCCCCAACTCGTAATGGTTGACATTTCGAGATTGAAAGGGAGCTATTGATGGAATAAAACACAATAAAGCAAGGTAAATGAGAAAAGGCAATTGGAAACTGAAATTGGAAAATTGTAAATGTATATTATTAATATAAAGAGATGTCATTTACAGTGTTACAAACCAATATAACATAATAACAGCACTGCCACAGCTTCAGTGTTCTGGCTTAACTTTGATAGCATTTCATTTGTCTCCAGCACATCCCCTGGTGTTAGAATTGGCACTACACATAATCTATTTTGGCAACTTTCTCCATTTCATAGCTAATTAAATTTGAGCTACTATTTGTTTTCTGTGCCTTGGCCAGTAGGCGGCGCTGTTGGATTTCAAATGGTTTTTCCTTTCGGACTGAAAGCTTTCACTGGTTTCAAAATAGAGGCTGCTTTTCCAAAAAAGAATAATGCTTTTCATGAAACTGGAATTTAATAATGGAAGTGACATGTGCTAAATATTTAGTTTTTTAGAACATTACAGACAAGGATATTACCCATACAAAATTAAGATTTGTATGACATGTTTACAATAGACGATCATTTATAAAAAGATTAAAATAAGATTCCCATTTGGATAACTCATAATAAGATTAATATGAAATATACCAAAAACTCAACATGTTCTAAGGTTGGATCCCTCACACTTACTCTTTTTTTTTTTTTGTAATGTATATGCTGGATCATACCTGACACACAGATAATGTAAAGTGGGAGGGGAATACATTGCAGGACTATGTGAGTGGGTAAATAGCTTTTTTTTTCACCACAGGGACTATCTAACTGGAAATGCATGACAATCTGCAAAATACAGTGCTTACCCTTTATAGCGCTATAGTGGGGAGCCATAGTTACAAGACTATTTAGTGCTATTTGTGTTCCATTTTATAACGAGAATAAAAGGGCTACTGTAATGGAATTCTGGAGCAAATGGGAGCCATAACCCTACCGTGTTATAACTCATTCCGCACTATAACAAGCAGCATTATAATGGGTTAGCACTGGATACCGAACTTGAGGTCAACATACATTCCCTGGAGCCATTTGTCCCGCTTTGACTGTAAAGGAAAGTCATAAATTGTTTTATCTAGAAAGGACACAAAGTACATATTTTGTTCAAAAGCCACTTAGAGCAGTTGATGTTCTGTGTATCGCATAATGCATCTTGAAGAGGTTTCTGTTTCTTCAGTGACCTGATACTTTTATATTTAGAAACATCAGCACTAACCACAATTTCCATATATCAATTATGCGGCAAAAACTGGAACTGTGTACAGAAGAGGAATGCAGAGAGACATGGTTGGAGGATTCCTCAATATTTACAGTAGGCTCAGGTCAGACAGATTCATTCAGGTTAATTCAGTGAACGAGATAAGAATGCTAAATAAAATTAAAAAAAAAAGAAAATAAACAGAAAATTGTCCTGAAGTGAAAAATGTTACTTCTTTCTGCTTTTGTCACAGTACAATAAGACAGGATTTCATGGGAGAAAAAAAGCACATATTTATACATTTGGACACCTGATGAATATGTACAGCTAGCATTGGAGTCACTGCAAACTCCCCCATAGCCAGTGTCTGTGGTGGACATCTGTCACTGGTTCAACAATGCTTAGGCGCTTAATCAGTTACTACAGGATACAAATTCAGTTTTCCTCCTACGAGCTGTTAACCTCCATCTTATTCAAGGATAAAGTCTTCCAGATCCATAAATCTGCAGAGGTTTGACATACTGCACAGTAATATGAAGATCTTTGGTATAAATCACAAAAGGATTAGTCTACCACATGCAATAAGTTAGTGGCACACATGCTCAATAAATATTACAAAGTGTCCTACAGTCATGCTCAAGTTTATGATGACATGTGATTCCTATAATTTAAGGAATAAGAGAAAGCAAACAAAATAAATACCTTAAGGGGAATTATAATTCATCATTAGCGGCTTCAAGTGTTCCACTTTATAAACATGTAGAGTACTGATGCTCCTCTCACTCAAATCCCTATAGTACTGGCGGTATTAAGCATGCATGTTTCTGGTATTTTGGCAATCTAACCCCTGTACTGCTAATGAGGCATCTTTCCTCTTTGGAAAAGACACCTCTGGGAATGGATAATGAAGTCCTAAATAGTCAGGGAAACATTGCTCCAAATAAAGAAGCATTTTTATCCTCACGTTGGCTGATAGTTCTGCCACTGTGTCTCGTTTTGCGTCTGAAAACATAATGGTATTGTGTCAAGTGAAGACAGCAAAGAAAGGGCCCCTAAAAGGCAAAACATTGCGGCTAAAATACACAAGATGGCAACACTCCACACACTGACTAGGGTCCTACTCTTGAAGATTTAATGAGGTACAGAGTGGAAGAAGATGATAGGATAACAGCGCAGTGTGGGCTCCTGTGCCTGCAAAAGTAATGAGTATCTCAGTGGATGGCTCACTTCACAAGACAACAATGACCCTGGCTTGATATAAAACATATATACTAGCATGCTCCCCTGCATAAAGAAGTAAGGTGGGTCGTGTCTCTATACCATCCTGATTAAAACCTCGGGGAAGGTGTCCTTGTTGTGTTTAATTATTACCAATATTGTATTTTAAAATGTTAATCAATTTTTTCAACTACGGTACTATATATATATATATATATATATATATATATATATATATATATATATATATATATATATATATTATCAGTATGGTAACAGAAAACACCACTTCGTTCTTTTTAAAAAGCAATGCAATGTAAAAAAATCCACTAATAGTGTTATTCCATTAAAAGCTTGTTATTTTAGTAAAGAACATTTAGTTTACTGCACCACAAGTTTATTGGTCTCCTGCACTATGGGTAAAAAAAGTTATCACATTTTACATTTGCGGTACTGACTTCATAATTGTACAGTAGATCTATATACATGTTTAGGTTGAATGTATAAATATAGTTACCATGTTGAGATCAAGTGACTTTTTAGACTTTCTGTATCATAAATAACATTACATTATTCTATAATTCTCTGAGTCATGTTTCATAATTGGTATTGTCCTGTAAATAAAAAAATAGACCTTTTTTACACACTAATTATTTAATTTATTTTGAATCAATAACCATAACTTATCTTTAGAAAATATTATATCACACATTTACATGAGTGATAAGAAAATATTTTCTTTTACAGCAGTTTTACGCCCCTACCTCCAGCATTGCATTACCACTCTTTGGAACTCAACATTCACACAGGGTCTGTTTAAAGCATTCTTCAGCGACTCAGTGATTTTCACTAACAACATCTCACTGTCTGTTTTTATAAACAGATGGTCGGCTGTGTGCCAGCAAGAAAAAAAAAAACTCACAAACCTTTTGGGAAACGCTAGAAAATGTAAAGTCAAATCTGTAATGTGTATTAACTAGCTGGATACATAATTAATAACTTGATGATCATAAAGCCTTTAATTTGCTGATTTCCTTAAAACATGGTTTATCTTTTGTTTGGCAATTAAACTTTAATACTGGGTGCCTGCCTTAAACTATATACAGTTATGCTTATTTTAAACATCACTTACTAAAGCTTAAGGCAATAAATTCTTAAAGAGCTGGGTAACACACTTACTTTTTCAATACCTTGCTCTCTCATTAACAACACTGTTGCCTCGTTATAATTACCGTAATTTTCTTTCATCCTTGTATCTCCTAACACAGACACCTATGTTAATGAGCTTGGCTTGCAGTAAATGTGGCTTGTACCACCCTATTGATTTATTTAAACTGTGGAGACTTAAACAAAAAAAAATAAATAATTCTAGTGTAAATGTAAATTTAAATGAAGAAAAAAATACAAATCTGTGCATTTTATTGTTGTGAAGAACCACGGAAGGATTAAACCTGCTTATTTCAACACAGAGCCAAACCAGTAAACTATTACTTTAGGTACATAAAAATGTGTTCAAAGTTAAAAAGTCTATTCAACATCTGTGAACTGTCTTATTTTTCTTAATACTCCCCGTCCTTGTCCACTATTGGTCAGTCCTTTTTGGTTGGTAAGTATTCCGAAGATCTTCCTTAATAAGATCAGTTTCCTATTCAATCCATTCTATTTCTTTGTTGGTAGAGTGGATAGATTCCACTGAAATCCAGTACTCATTACAATTACATTGTAGTTTTATTTCATGCTGCCAGGCAAAATATGTTAATTTTTCAACATCGTGTCTCTCTTGACATCTCTGGGGAGTTTCCATGTATAAATATTTCAAAATAAATAATAAATGATGACTAAATATATACTGTAGCTGGGGCCTGCTTGTTAATTGCAATAACCAGGTTTGAATCCTCTAGTATATGCAAGGAATCTGTAAATTAAGCTTGTAATAAACATTGAGTTGGATGTTCTTTGCCCATAGTCCAGTTTTGAATCATTGTTGGATTTACTACACTCGTCCCGTATTGAGCAGTTGAAACTGATCTGTTGATGGACTGAGAAATATTATGTAAATGCTATGACAGTATACCAAAAGCTGTGATAAATTCAGAAGGCTGTAGCAATTTTTTATATTTTTAAATATTTGTAATTATGATCAAAACTTATTTACTAAACATATACAATTTATATTTTCTTTAAAAAAAAAACAAAAAAAACATTATTTGTAAAATTGTATTATGTGTATTCCACATTCCAAAATAATTTCCTGTCTTTTCATCTCCATTAATTCACTCAAACTATCTTTATTTTCAGCTCCATACCCCATCTATAGTATATCCTTTGGGAGTGTGCTGCCTGACACAAAAGTAGTCGCAAGATTTATCATTAGTGCCAGCTCAACAATGTAAAACTTGCTCATGTTCTCTTCTTTTCAATAGAGAATGTTTTGTTATATAAGCATAAACTGCAAGACTGATGATGCTGGAGGGTGCACTGTAAGTATTTCTTCTTTACCTGAAGTCACCCTGCTAAAGACCCTCTATAGAATATTTTCTTCATATCTATATATCTGAAATAGTGGAGTGGACAGGAGAGAACACCATCCTGTGCACTCAGAAGAACAAAAGCTAAAGGAACTCGCTGTTCTGGAACTAAATTCTGATCTGCTTATATCTTGGCAGTAGAAAGGTGCCCCAGAACCAATACAGTTTCAGGCAAACCTTAAACATAAGTTCTATTGTCCCCGGCAGGAGATTTATATCACTAGTGACAGGAAAGGTTGGCTATTTTCTTAGAAACATGAATTTCATTAAACTTGAACAAAAGTTGTCCATAAATTTATAGCCTACGCTTTTTTACTTTCCACTTGAATAATTAAGTGGTTCTTGTTGCAAATAATAAAATACTTTTTTTTTTTTTTTTTGGATAGTTCTTCTTAAGCTGCTTTCCCTGGAGTTCAGGAGTGCTCTTCTGGTCTAATTGCCTGACATCGTACTCTATGTATATATGGCTGGGTGAACCCGTGAGAAACTAATATCCAAACATCCAAACAAACCGTGGGTTTTCAAATTTCGGGTTTTCTTATTCGCCAATATTTAGCCTTGCAAATGACTTGCTGTCTACCCATTTTGTCCTCATTACGTTTCCGTAGAACGTGTGTTGCGATGTCAGGAAACATGGAGGCAGAATCAAATCAACTCGTAATCGAAACGAGAATACATTCCACCACTGAAAAGCAGGTATTACAAAGTGTTTCATCAAATGTTTGATAAAACCAGTGTTATTGCGTCAATATTCAAGTGCTGATATAACAATATATAGTGATTTTAGTGGTTTATCGCGCTGTTTGTAAGCTTGTTATACTGGCTATACTCGTGCAGAACAGATAACAGGCCTTCATGATTTTGCTGTCAAGTCTGATCGCTCACACAGCGCTTTTCTTAAGTATTATTTACGTTTACTTTAAAATTCAATTGGGAAATCAAATCGGTGTAGGTTTTTAGGCATCTGATTATACGTGATACGTATATCCCAGACGCCTACGTTAACTTTTACAAATTATTATTTACCGATTATTATTTATGGTAACGTAACCCTAAATTTAGACAAATTATTGTTTGTTGTGCGGACAAATAACGTATTCAGTAAATTGATAATTATATGAAAATATCTTGTGAGACTTGTTCGTAATAGTATTAGTTAATTAATTTTCAAACTTAACTAAAACTTTAAGAAGGCTTAAAAAGACTTCGGTACAATGAAACTCTTAACAATCTAAATCAAAGCATCAGTGTACTAGGATTTATTTTTTTATTTGTTTATTTTTTTCAAAATAAAAAATAAACAATCAAAAGACGAATGTTTGTACAAGTAAAGTGATGGAGTGCAATGCAATATTTTGGGCGAAGGTACTTTAATAAACATGTTGCTGGGATTGTTTTGAATTGGCATGTTACATTATTATTGACCTAATAATAAATAAACTAAGAAAGACCAGTGAGTGGCACCTTTCTTGAAGTGTGTTTATGTACAGTACTGTTGGCTGAAGTCGAATACAAATGTCAAAATTGAGGTTGTGAACGGTCCACTCAAGTGTGTCTTTTACCATTCCATGAATCACAGTGGCTCTGTTCCTAAGTAGCGGTATGCATGTATTTTCAAAGTACGGGTAAAGCATAGTTCGCAGTAATGCGTGAAAAAATATTACATTGGATTGTGTTTAAATATGTTTTTATGCAGTCTTTCTTTTGACAGAAATGATCAAATACCAAGTTTAAGTTTTCATTAAGTAGTAAATTGTGTAAGAATCCGGCTTATCTACTGTATCATAATATATATCGCTATTTACTCGAATATATATATAATATATATATATAATATATCGAATGTTACAGTACATTTATTGTATTCTTTATTATGTTAATGTGTGAACTTTCTCAGAATCCTTTGACAGTCCCCTTTTTATGTTCTACAGACATGCTTTTTATTTGACTACCTATTTATTTGACTATGCTGTTTTTGTACAATATCTTTTTTTTTTTACATAAACATTGCTTATATTTAAAAAAAGAGCTTAGAAGATGTACATTTAGGCCATATTTGCCATTGCACCTGAGCTGACAGATGTCATATTGAATCTTTTCAGCACTGTTCTCGCTATTAGACATTTTTATGTTTCCGTATCAATAGATACATATAAATAAATATCTGATATTCTTATATAATTAGCGCTAAAGAGAAATACAAAACCATGTTACATTGAAATTTCATCCCCTGTGAGTTTAATGTTATTGCAGCAACTACACTAGTTCTAAAATAAACCTAATCAGTGCTGAAGAGTATTGACGCTAAAACCCAAGCATCCCCAGGTTTAAAAAAAAAAAATAAAAGGTTTACTTACCTGGAGCTTGCTTCCACCAATGGTGGTTTTGCCAAAAAGGTGCATCATAAAGCATGCATTTTATTTTTGCAGTGAACAGCGTCTGTTATTTTTTGAGTTGCCCTATTATATTTTTATTTGGTTCTTATAGCAATTGTGTCGCTTCATTCAATTAAGAGAAATAATGATATACTTAAAAAAATATATTGCTGAATTATATTGTAGGTCCTGATTTTTTATTTTATTTTTTATTTTTTGTAGGGTGCAGCTGACCTTTTTGTACTTTAGTCCTTCCTAGTCAGAATAGTATTTTTATGTCTTTCCATACACTGCCCAAATGGACACCATTAAAATTTGAAATCTCCAAGAAGTTTGTTGTGCATTGTACGAATACAATTATTTAACTTCAGAATGTATACTGTAAGTGGCTGAATGCTAACTCTTTTCCTTTTCTGTTGTACACAGCCATCCGGTTCAAGCAATATGGACAAGCCTTCAAGAAGTCGGAGTGGGAGCTCATCTGAGGAAGAGGAGCATGACAGGGGCAAAGATAAAAAAGGTTAATACAGTAAACATTATTTTAGTTGTCGCCATATCCAAAATTGTATGATTCTCGTAACAGCCAGGAACCAGGCTTTTTTTTTTTCACTAGGGAGTGACAGAAATCCCTTTAATCCTATATTACCAAGTGATGCTTTAAGACATTGGAATTCACATGTCGCTTCCATTTCTGTTGAATTGATCATTGTGATTATTGTTTTGTGTGTTATTTTTGAGTCATGTATGGAGCTTTTTTTATTTTTATGTAGATACATGTGGTTGGTTATAATTAAGGTACAGGGGTATACAGATTCATGGCATGTAACATAATGGCCTTGTTTACAAAAGGATCTTAAAAATAGCCATAAGAAGCCTGTTAATGTAATCCCGTAACACATGATTTAAAACTGTAAATGAGTTGGTATTTACTAATGTGAATGCCGCTTATTAAGATGAGTGCTATGGAAATCGTTAGCATGTTAAGACGTGCCTTATCGCGGAAGGTAAGGCACATCTTAACGAAATTAAGACATAGGGGCAACTGACTATGAAGGAATGAGCAGATATGGAGATGCATAGTTGTTAGTTCTTGATTTTACTATGTGTGTGTGTGTGTGTGTGTGTGTGTGTGTGTGTGTGTATATATATATATATATATATATATATATATATATATATGTGTGTGTGTGTGTGTGTGTGTGTGTGTGTGTTAAATACTCTATAACGCCGTTTGTAAGGCAGAATTGCAAAAATAAAAAAGTTATAAACAATCCTACCTAGACACCATCATAGCTGTACAGTATATATAAAAAGCATTTTGCTTTTGCAGTATAGTAGCCTATGCTTTTTTTTTTTTTTTTTTTTTTTTAATCCATCATTGATTAGATCAGTCTGCAGTCCTTAGGCTACATTAATGGAACTGTGAATACAACAAAGTATGTTGGCATTTAGACCAGGTGGCATATTTCAGTGATCAACGCATTTCTGTACTTTGAAATGCCGTTCACGTGTTTTACAATGTGGATCTCGCAGACACCAATTGCATGAAATGCACAGGTAATAATAACTAGGAGTAACTATACTGTACATAGCCTACTGTATAATGTATTGTAGCTAGACAAAGAATCATTTTGCACAGAAAAGTGCAAACCGGTTACGCTGTGAAGGTACAGAATTATTTGTACAGAAGTAAAAGCAGGTATGCAGATGGTATCGACCCCAGTGCCAGCCGAATGAGGCCCAGTGTGTTCCTAAAAATGTACAGCTCTTGAATATATTTAGTAAAATGAAAGCATTTGCTTAAGTATGACTTAAGTCTATACTTGAAAAAGCTTGGTTCTGTATATCAGAATACCACAAATGTTTCTTTCATGTCATAGTACTTGTGACATTTTAAATAGCCTTAAAGTCAAGGCCACGGTACACTTTCTTTAAATAACTCCAGTCCAAATCATCTCCGTTTTAAGAAATTGCTGTTTGTCACAGTGGTCTTATCAAAAACCATGTAAGCTATTATTGCAGCTTTCAATGGTGAAGATATGTTACTTTCATGATTAATGATTTAGAAAAAAAGTTGTGCTGACCTATTGCAACCTGTTCTGTACGTGTCTCCCAGGCAAGGGTATACTAAAAGTGCCAGAGTGCAAAATATTGTGCTAATGATATTCTTGTTTCACCTATAAGACTAAGATTGATTTTCTTCATGAGATTATATAAAATGTATATAGATTTTAACTGAGCTGAACCTGACTTTACTTTTACTGTCTAGATTCACAGACCTGGATTACACTAATATTGGCCTACATTAAGCAATTTACATTGTTTTCATGTATGTAGTAAAGAGAGATAACCTTCAAAGCAAGTGGTGGTCACACACTGTTCAATTATGGGTTTTAAGGGGGTTTGTTTCATTATGAAAACTATCACAATACTGTAGTTATTCATTGTGTATTGATGGATCAAGGTATGTGTTGTGTGTAATGTGACAAAGCTGCTTGCAGTTCTACAAATGTTTTTTTTTTTTGTAAATAAGAGTGCATCTCATGTTAATATTTGTCTTATTAATATTCCTTTTTTTTTTCTTTTTTTTACACATCATGTAAAGTAGGCGATCAGTAGCTATGGAAGCAGGATCTTGACTTTCCATGATTGAAATACTGCAAGTAAAACATCTGATGTGGGCGATTTAACTCGCATAAATCTCACTTTCAGCTCTGTTGGTCAAAACAGAATTGACAGCTATACATCACTTTTTGTGCCTCTCCCTGCGAGATAACCTGTAAAGAAATTACAGCCAGATGGAGGTGATTAATTAAATAAATCAGCAGGGCCTCACATTTTGCACCTTATTCCCATGTGGAGCTTTCATTTAAGTCTGAGATAATTATCATTTTATTTCAACTGTAATCTTTGTGAAATACAGGAGCGGTGTTATAAGTAAAATTTAAAAATGCTAGACTGGTTAAATGTATGTTGTGTCTGTCTAGCAGAGCCCTCAGATGCTGAGAAGAGCCCAGACGACAGAAGTAAGGAAAGCCTTCCTCAAGGGAAAGGGGGGTGTGCTTCAGGGGGCGACGACAGCGATAGCGGTAGTGACAGTTCCAGCAGCTCAGACAGTGACAGTAGCAGAGAGAGTTCAGCCAGTGCTGGTGGGGCGCGGAAAATGAAAAGCAGAGTGTCACAAATCACAGTAAGTGTCGCCTTCCTTAGTTCATTATGCACTTGTTTATAAAAAATAATAATAATCTACTGTGGGATCACCATCTTGGATTATGATAGCATTTTGTTTTTAAATTAAAAATACATTTATTTATAACTTTAAAAACACATATGATAAAACTTATACGGAACTAAATTAGACAAATGATTCAACCTTGTGCCTTCGTCAGTTTAATGTAAAACATTCTACTTGTTGTAAAGATCACTATATATACACACACACATACACACACACAGTGGCTTGCAGAAGTATTCAGACCCCTGATCAATTCTCTCATATTACCGAATTACAAATGGTACATTGAAATTTCGTTCCGTTTGATATTTTATTTTTAAACACTGAAACTCAGAATCAATTATTGTAAGGTGACATTGGTTTTATGTTGGGAAATATTTTTAAGAAAAATGAAAAACTGAAATATCTTGCTTGCATAAGTATTTAACCCCTGTGCTGTGGAAGCTCCCAGTTTGCACCGATAAAAGAAATTGCCCTAACGAGGACACAGTTACCTTACCATTGGCTTCCACCTGTGAACCATTAAAGTTGCTGTCACATTTTCTGGATAAAACCCCACGGTTGAAGGATCATTGGTAAGGCTGTGGATCTGAAGGAAAATGAAGACCAAAGAGCATTCTACAAAAGGTAGAGATAAAGTAGTACAAATGCATAGATTAGGGAAAGGGTACAAAATAATATCCAAGTGTTTGGATATCCCAGTGAGCACAGTTGGATCAATAATCAGGAAGTGAAAGCTGCATCACACCACCCAGGCACTGCCAAGAAAAGGCCGTCCCTCAAAACTCAGCACTCAGACAAGAAGGATACTTGTGAGAGAAGCCACAGAGAGGCCAACAAATACTTTGAAGGAGCTACAAATTTCAGTGGCTGGGAGTGGAGTAATGGTGCACCAGTCAACCATATCAAGAGCTCTGCATAACACTGGCCTGTATGGGAGGGTGGCAAAAAAGAAGCTGTTACTCAAAAAGTACCATCTGAAAGCACATCTGGAGTTTGCCAGAAAGCATGAGAGTGACCCAGCTGCGATGTGGGAAAAGGTTTTGTGGTCAGATGAGACCAAGATAGAGCTTTTTGGCCAAAATGCAAAGCGCTATGTGTGGCGCAAACCTAACACTGCCCATTCCTCAGGATACACCATCCCTACAGTGAAGTATGGTGGTGGCAGCATCATGCTGTGGGGATGCTTCTCATCAGCAGGGACTGGGCATCTTGTTACAATTGAAGGAAGAATAGATGGAGCAAAATACAAGAAAATACTACAAGAGAATCTGCTTCAGTCCGCTAAAAAACTGAAGCTTGGGAGGAAATTCACCTTTCAGCAGGACAATAATCCCAAGCACATGGCCAAAGCAACATTGGAGTGGCTCAAGAACAAAAAGGTGAATGTCCTACAGTGGCCCAGTCAAAGTCCTGATCTCAGTCTCATGAGAATCTGTGGCACTATTTGAAAATTGTGGTCCACAAGCGTTGTCCAACCAACCTGAACAACCTGGAGCAAATCTGCCAAGAAGAATGGGCCAAAATCACTCTGACACTGTGTGCAAAGCTGGTACATACTTACCCCAAAAGACTTAAAACTGTTATTGCAGCGAAAGGTGGCTCTACCAAATATTAATGTGTGGGGGTTGAATACTTATGCAAGCAAGATATTTCAGTTTTTTATTTTTCTTAAAAATATTTCCCAACATAAAACCAATGTCACCTTACAATAATTGATTTTGAATATAAGTGTTTTAAAATATCGAACCGATCGAAATTTCAATGTACCATTTGTAATTCAGTAATATGAGAGAATTGGTCAGGGGTCTGAATACTTTTGCAAGGCACTGTATATATTATTAAAGCCTATGTCTGTTTTAAAAACGGTCAGGAGTAAACTGAGTAACATTAATACAATACTTCTATCCTGACCATATAACCGTTATTGGCTATTTACTGGTAATTTCCTGTATGATTGTATTGTAATGAAAGTGTATTCTGGCCTTTTTTTCCTGCCCTTTTATTAATTGGGTTTTTCATTTATTTAATCATTTAGGTACATTACACTGCTTCACGCAACATGAAAGCACCTCGTCCCAGTGAGATGAAAATGAGTTAACTTGACTCTAGCTGTCACTGAATCACTGCACATATATTACACAGTACAGATTAATGTCCCCTGGGCTTCAAGTCAATGAAGTCTATTAATTCTCATCAGATTCTTGGAATTTCTCAGTTCACTCAGAGAATTGTGTTTTAATTTAGGAAGCTATACTGGCCTACTAAATTCTTGTTTTATAGTATGATTCTTTTTTCTTTTTAACCACATCACAAACTATACTAGCTACATACCTTTTGTCATTAGACAAAATGTTGTCATTTACATTTTTTATAAGGATATATTAGTGAGCATTGTAAAAAATGACCTAAAACGTTTGATATACCCCAATGCAGACTAGTACTGAAACACTAGGGTTAGAGATACAGAAAATGTAAGGATCTAATGTTGCATGTGCTTGCATCTTTTATAGTATCAGCAGTTTATCATGTTTAACTGATTGCAGTTTGGCAGGATAATTAATTTTTGGTATGTTTCTGTCCTGCTGTTCATATTACTAACATACACATTCTAATATATTTTAATAGCCTTGTCTTTGTGCTTCAGGAATAATGCTGTTTTAAGTATATTTTAAATAATGACAAATGTGTTGCTTTTTACTTTTATTTTTATGTTCTGCTTGTCTTTTTCTTTGATTCAGCATAATTTCAATGAGGAAGGAAGAGACAGATGCAAAAGCCCCTCTCCAGAACACAGGTACATAATAACCCAGTTTAAATTCATTTTTCATGACTCCCTGCTGAATTTTCAGTCAGATTGGTTTCTCTTGTGTTTAAATAAAATGTGCTTCAAGGGGAAAGCTGCTGTATACAAAAAATAGCTATTTGTAGTTAACCAAATTACTGTCTTGGTATATTTAGAAAAACTAATTAAGGATTTACAGTTGACTATTACTGTATATGGTGAACAGTGTATTTAGAGCATATTATTATTATTAGTAGTAGTCGTACTATCATTACTATCACATGCCCTCAATACACAATACTGTACGTGCCTATTGCATTTCAGATGCAGAGGTGCATTCAAAACTTAAGGACATTTTGTCAGTTTTTTGTGCCAATAACAATACATTGTTTTTATTGTATTGTCACATTTTGTTTTCCTCCAGGGATGGCGATCGCCGGAGGTCTAGGTCCCCACCAGACCGTGATGAAGATCGTGATGAAGAGCGGTATGATAGGCGGTACGACCGTGGGCGTCCTGGCACAGGCAGATACAGTGAGAGAGATGAAAACCCAAGGTGACCCATTCTTTAAACTTTAAATCTATACCAGTGATGCACAACATAAGGCCCGCAGGCCATGTCTGGCCCACAGAGAGGCACACAGTACTTGATCTCATTTAAAATATAATTTTCCACAAAATAATTTGACTTACCAATTTTACAGAACAGCGTGTTTATTCGTAATAACGCAGATTAATGGGTCTACTTTCTGTGTTCAAATATACACAACTGCTATTTCCTTACCAACGGAGGCAGTGGCTAAAAGGAGAACTACTCATCGTGATTGGTTCATGTCTGAAGTTTGATTTTTACATTCATATTGCGTGCAGTCGTTCTTCAGGGTGTACATCTGTGCAAAAATGACAGGTAATCCAATCAAGGCATGGAATTTGCTATGCTAGATTGGTGCCAGCGGTATACTGACGTATTGTTGAAGTTGACTGTTAGTACGTTTCTTTAAAATATTGTTTCATATTTCATTTGTATGAGTTATTGCTGGAATAAAAAAGCGACAAATTGATAATGAACATCGGAAATTCAACGAAACTTGGACTGAAAAACATTGAGTACACAGGCGAACTGCGAAATCAAAAAAATTGCAGATTTTCGACAGCTGTCTGCTCAGCAAGATGTCTTCAGAAAGAAACTAAAAGTGCTACAGAGGTGAGCTATGAAATAGCTTCATTAATTGCTAAGACATCTCGACCATTTAGTGATGGGGATTTTGTGATAATAGCATGCGAAAAACTGTCCTGCTCAAGCTGTGAACTTTAAACATGTCACTTTGAATCGTATGACTGTGCAGCAGCATGTGTCAGAACTGGGAGATGTTTTGTGTCAATTGAAAAATGTGGCAAAAAAAATGTTGTATATTTCTTCCTGGCAGTGGACTGATTGTTCAGACACAACTCAGATGGCAATTGTTTGAGGTTTATAAAATCTCGGGGACACAACCACCATCAATTTCAAGCTTTTTTATTTTATATATATAGAAGAAGTTGATGCTGATTATGGTGATCTGCTTCATCATACCGCAGTCCAGTGGCTCAGCAGAGGTAAAGTTTTGAAAAGGTTTGTGGTGCTGCTGGTGTGGATCAGAGCTTTTCTGACAGAAAGAAAGACCTGTATGATGGATGGTGGATGGTAAGTGGCTCTGTGCTCTTGCTTTCCTTACTGACCTCACTGCCCATCTGAACGATCTGAATGTCCATCTTCAAGGAAAGGAACAACCTATTTCTGACCTCGCCAACGAGATCACAACATTGGAAACTAAACTGAAGCTATTCCATATGCAAATGCAACAAGGTGACCTCTCGCTTTCCTACCTACCAGTAGATGTTTTTTGATCATAACTGTGACTCTGTGCCCTATTCTGAAGTCATGGAGAAGCTTCAGCGTTCATTTCGGCAGCGATTCTCAGACTTTTGGAGGGATAAAGACAAACTGAAGTTGTTTGCTGACCCATTTTCATGTGATCCACAAGCTGTGGAATCAAGTATTCAACTTGAACTTATCGACCTGCAATGGTGTAACAATCTTCGCAGCAAATTCCATGAAGGAAATCTCCTCAATTTCTACAATTGCCTGGATTTTGAGAAATTTCCAAAAATGCGACAGAGGGCCATGAAGTAGTCTGTTTGGAAGCACTTTCCTTTGTGAGCATGCCTTTTCGGTACTCGATCTCAATAAATCAAAACGTTGCAATCAGATTTCTGATGGTAATCTTCAAGCTGTTATGTGACTGGCAACATTAAAAATAAAGCCTGACATTCCTAAATTGCTATCCCAGAAGCAGTGCAACATGTCCCATTAACAGCATCCAACTTGTAACGCCTTGTTTTGTTTTGTGAAGCTATTTATACATGCTGTCAAACACCCACAGGTTCACTGAAATTAAACAATCATTCCACAATGTTGTTACATAAATATTCCATGAATAATTGTATATAATTTTTGTAGAAAGCTTAAAATAAATTAACCCGTTAACAAACATTTATATTTTGGTCTCCTTTGTTATACAACAAAACTATGACTGATTCTGAATACAGTTGTTCTTAATAATAATAATAATAATAATAATCACTCTATTAGTGGCCTTCAGAAGTGAGTTAAGTTTTCAGTCTGCCACATATATGTAACTTCTATTGGCAGTTACCTCTAAAATACATACTGTGTAATGAACACCTAGAATTTCAAAATCAAAATGAAAACTATTTTTAGTACAGATTAGTATTTACCACTTTCTCTGAAGTAGCATTCAGGCTTTGGGTTATGTCTATATTTACATTTTTTTGGTTCCATATTTAGAGAGAGGGAGAGGGAACGATATCCTGATAGGGACAGAGAGAGGGAACGAGAGAGGGAGAGGACACACAACCACAGCAGAGAGAGGGTCCGTGATCGCCGTCCCAGCAGAGAGAGGGATGCAGATCTCCAGAGAAGAGGAAGATCGCCCTCCCCTGCTGCTGAAGAGCCTCCAGTAAAAAAGAAGAAGGAAGAGCTGGATCCAATCCTGACTCGGACAGGTGGAGCCTACATTCCACCTGCCAAGCTCCGGATGATGCAGGAACAAATCACTGACAAGAGCAGGTAGGCAATAAATCTCTGGAAATCTGAACGCTGTTGAGTTGTAAAAGGTTCAAGGATGCAAAATACATTAAATCTGAAATATATTAGAATCTAACATGTTTGTTTAAATCTTACAGGTGAAATTAGAGCCATATTGCAATTATTATTTATTTCTTAGAATACGCCCTTACCCAGGGCGACTTACAGTTGTATACAAAAAATGCATATCAAGAGTAAGGGGCCGTTCACACCGGATGCGGCGTGGCAGTGACTCGTGGCAAAGGCAATTGTTTTCAATGAAGGCGGTCACGCGCAGAGGGAAGCGGCACCGCAGAGCGGTGCGCAGGAGGGGGGGGTTAAAATTAGGTTTTACAAAAATAAATATATAATGTTCAACTCCTCGTTACTTGAAATATTTTTTTTTTCACTAAGCTTTGTGTCTTCTGTAGAAAAGCAGTTTTCCATTCCCGCCAACCTGTGTGAACGGCCCTTTACAGTACAATTAAGATCAAGATACAAAGTACAATCACTTTAGTACAAATAAGAAGCCAGTTGATTTGATATAACACCATACAGAATGTAAATACCCAGAAACATCAGTGTGTTAACTATGGATAACTTTTCAAGAAGTACAATTCTAAAGTTTATTTAAGGGCATATGGAAGTTGGACACCTTTGTACATTTCTAAAAAAAAAGTGCATTTTTTATTATGATATTTCTACTTTGGGTGGGAAGGGGTGAAATATGGTTGATATCAGATGTTATGCATCTTGTTGCAAGCACTCCTGAGGCGTTCAATACAATATAATGCTTGACTGATTTTTCTGGGTGGGAATTGAAAATGACATCTCCAGCTGACTGCATGATTCTGAAATAGGTGAATATGTGTGGATGGCACGGATTTAGCAATCTGTTGCTAAAGGATTTGGTGTTGCCTCATATATCTAACCTATCCTTGTCCCTTGGAGGAAATTCCGAGGAATCAGAACTGCAGGCTATATTTAAATGTGTGCAGCCAGGAGAGGAACATGCAGGATAAGTTTCTGTCAGTGGACAGTGCTGTGCTGCATTTATGAACTGTCATGTGTGTATTAAGCATAACGTGCTTTCAGTTGTGTATTGTGTTATCTATTCTATAAAACAACAGTTTTTACATAATCATTTGTATCATATGTGAAACAATAGTGGTGCGGTACTATTAAGCATTTTTTTCATTGCAGTCTGGCATATCAGAGAATGAGTTGGGAAGCCTTGAAGAAGTCAATCAATGGTCTCATCAACAAAGTGAATGTCTCAAACATAGCCAATATAATTCATGAACTTCTACAAGAGAACATTGTGAGAGGAAGGTGAGTGATTTCTTAGTGCTGAAACTTTCCATTTTGTTTGCATTCAGATGCAGTTTCAGTGTGGTTTCATAGAAAATATAGCCTCTTCGTTATGTTTAACATTGTTGTAATACTGTCACCTTGACTGGTTTGATGTCCGGTCGACCCCAGAACACATTTCTGGTTCTCTCAGTATGGTTTATTTATTTATTTTTAAGTTTGGACATTTTAATGTTGGCCTCCAGACAATCCAATGCAACCTGAGACTGCACTAAAGGTCGCAAATGAACCAAATTTTTAAATTCGGTTGCTTAAGCTTTTCTTACTGGCCTGTTTTTGAAAGACTGAAATTCAGTATTTAGAATTGCATATAAATATGGAAAATGAAAAGACAAAAACAATTTTTTTTTAAGGTGCCAAAGGGTTAAATATGAATGTTTGTTTTTTTTTTCCCCAGAGGTCAGCTAGCCAGGTCAGTCTTGCAGGCACAGAATGCCTCTCCAATATTCACGCATGTGTATGCGGCAGTTGTAGCAATTATTAATTCAAAGTTTCCGCAGATTGGAGAGCTAATGCTCAAAAGATTAATTCTCAATTTCCGAAAGGGATATAGAAGAAATGATAAGGTGAGTGAGAATATAATTCTTCTGTATGCTTGGCTAAAAATACCTGCTCCTTTTTAGTTTTCAATTCAATGAAATGTATACTTTGTTTTTATTTCAGCAACTTTGCTTGGCAGCATCCAAATTTGTGGCCCACCTCGTTAATCAGAATGTGGTAAGTCTGATTTATTGATGTAGTGTAATCTCTTGATGTTATTGGCATTATTATTTTTTATTAAAATAAAACGCATGGGCATACCAATAGGGATTAAACTGTTTGGCTTCAAGGCTGCAAAAGACCTGAGGGGTTTTCCTGATTGCAGCAACGACTTTCTGATGAATTTATTGACTTGAGGCTTTTTGATTCTTTTTTTTTAATCTTTTTTTTTTATTTTAAATTGTCTTTGTGGAATATACGATCTACAATAGCTTCCTGGTAAACACACACAGTGGAGGTGTATAAATCTTATGAATGTGTAGTTACTATTGTGCGGTTTGAGTTGTGTGAATAAAATAAATGTTTCTAATTTCTGTAAAGGCCCATGAAGTTCTCTGCTTGGAAATGCTCACTCTCCTTTTAGAGCGGCCTAACGATGACAGCGTGGAAGTAGCGATCAGTTTTCTGAAAGAGTGTGGGCTCAAACTGACCGAAGTGTCCCCTCGTGGCATTAATGGTAAGTGTAATATAGCCTGTTTTGATAAAACTGGTAAGCCACTCCCAGTGTATGCCACAGTTTAACTGTTTCTTTGTGTTGCAGCCATATTTGAACGCTTACGCAACATTCTTCATGAATCTGAGATTGACAAGCGTGTCCAGTACATGATAGAAGTCATGTTTGCAATTCGAAAAGACGGCTTTAAGGATCACCCTGTAGTACCTGAAGGCCTTGATCTGGTCGAAGAAGAGGATCAGTTTACTCATATGCTTCCTTTGGAAGATGAGTACAACCCAGAGGATGTGCTCAGTAAGTAGCTAAATAGTTAAAATTGAGAACTACATGTAGTAGTGTGCACATGTATTAGAACCTTACATCCTTTAAATACCTGCCTGCATGAAAACTGGGCTTCAGAATTTCAATTTTCGGTCAGTAATATAGTAACAATAGACACTTGTTTAAAAAACGCTGCTTTAATTAGGCACCTTGAACAACTTCCAAAACGTCACATGCATTTTACCCTTTGTGCCTATATGTTCCTTTTCTCATACTGTTTAAAATTAATTGCATGTGTGGTCTATTAAAGTCATCAGTAAAACAAGACGATCACTAATTTGCCTATTCTGGTAATTTACATTGGTTTGAACAAACCAAAACTACAGAAGCAATGGGGTTCTCTAATAAATGTGCACACTCAAACTCTTGTGCCTTTTATTAAAGCCTTTACTTGCTTATGTTAAAGCTCCCCCTTTTTTAATATTTTGTATTTATTTATTTTGCACATGGTACAACAGTTGAGTTGTTGCACTTCTCAACACTACATTTTAGATTAACTTGATGTTTTCATTGACCCCTGACCTAATATGGCACATTTAGGCAATTGTATTTTAGGGTTCTGCTGGAGACGTGATAGCAATATATACTTTACAACCACTTCACTGGTTTCCCACAGATGAGTTTTACTTCATGTTTGCAACTTATTGTCAGTGTTAGCATTCCTCCTCTTACACAATGCTAACAGTGATGCTTTCAAGTTTATAGTTTGTAGGGTTTTTTCAGCTTTTAATGACTACTACCATAATATACGCAAAAGCACTTCTGGGTCCACTAAATGCCATTAACACTTTTAGCATATCATGTAATGTTTTTTTAATACTCTTCTAAATGCATTTTTTGGGTAATTGCCTTTTGGTAATTGCAACTGCTGTAAAATCCATAATTGCAAAGAAATTATATTTTTACAACAAAATGTTTAACTTTGCAGATGTCTTCAAGATGGACCCTAATTTCTTGGAAAATGAAGAGAAGTATAAAACAATTAAAAAGGGTAAGCTAAA